>NC_136015.1:21937109-21967109 GCF_048128805.1 Centroberyx gerrardi
GTGTGTGTGTCTGTGCGTGTGTGTGTGTGTGTGTGTGTGTGTGACCTTCAGGTGTACCCAAATAGACATTTTTCATTCACAGTGTGATGAGGTGTGGAGGAGCACTCTCTCATCTCCGCCCCTCTCCCTCTCTCTCTCCCTCTCCCTCCCTCTCTCTCTCTCTCTCTCTCTCTCTCTCTCCCTCTCTCTCTCTCTCTCTCTCTCTCTCTCTCTTCTCTGTAGCTAGCTGCTCTCTCTGCTGGTGAGCTGTTGGAACGACATCTAGTAGCTCTAGAGCCAATTTAGGGGATTCAGGATCAGAATCACACACATCGTTTCCTTCTTTAGGCCCAAGGAACACTTAATTAGATTTCAGTGGTGATCCAGATCTAGGATTTTTTTTAGCCATAACTATGAAACTAACAGAGATGTAGACTTGATTCTAAATCCTGAGGATATGCAGGGTCAAGAAATCAATTTAACTTCAAATTGAAGTGACAGGAATGATGCCTTTGAGTGAAACAATAAGTTGCTGGAGAATTGCTCAGCGTTGGCGGATGTTTGCGCTCTCCGGTTGTCTTCTAGTTTTTATCTCTATCCGACCATGCTATTAAATTACTGTACATTTCATTTCTTCTTCAGGCTCTGAAGACATTTAAACAGATTTTAAACATATAGCATTATGTCAAGGTGATGAAAAGTGAATCACTTGAAGAGTAAAAAACCACGCCGGGGATTTAAAGCTGCAGGTGAATTGAAGACTCTAAATTGCCCATTGGTGTGTGTGTGTAGTGAGGTGTATGATGTATATGATCTAGTATATGATGTATAGTATATATATGATGTAAACAATGAATATGAAGTATGTATATGACCTAGTACGATATAAATAAACTGGACTAGACTAGACCCAAGTGCTCCCACTTCAAAATGTCTCTATAGCTCCTGAGAGATAACTGAATTTTTGACATTTTGAAGGACTTTACTATACAGAAATCATGTAACATGGCGTCAGTAAACAAAGTGTCTTCTTCTTCGTGGTTGCAGAAGGTGGTGAGGAAGAGGTTCAGCCATCGCTCTTAAGTTTGAGGCAGAAGATTTCCCACCAGCGTTCGTACCTGACAGGTGAATTTCATTTGGGCCAACAGGGTGAATCTCTGGGTCTCAGCTCGGGGCGACGGGACGCTCTTCTCTGCTCCAGACTGATAACATGGCTGTTTATTTACATATAGTGCAGCTTCTCCTGTTTACTACACAGGTAAATAATATAACCAACTTGGTCATCGCATCTAGAGAGGTTAATGGAAAGTGGGTTAGCTAAATTGGGGCAGCGATAGGCTAGAAAAACAGAAATAATGACAGTTAAGGGGGGCAGTGGAAGTAACAAAAATAATAAACACTGAATCAATTAGCTATACAATTAAATGGTGGATTGAATAAAATGCTATGATATTAAATGTTGCGTGAAATGATACAGTTTGATAAGTAAAAGCTGAAATCAGCAGGATGAAGCTGATGTTGAACTGAACAGAGAAACGCTGTCAGACGTATTGATTTTCTACAAGTCTGATATTTTCTAATAAAATTAAAAGTTGGCATACAGTATACAGCACACAGCCAAGGCCAATATCCGTCCCGACTGGCCGGTTCCCAGACGGTGTGCTGACCCACGGCCGAGTCTCCGCCTGACAATCAGTCCGCTTTCAGTAAGTTCATATCTGTACTAGTGTGTGTGCCAAGAAACAGTCACAATATTCCACTCAGTTTTAACATAGAGGTTATCTGGAACTTGACCGCCATGAAAACTGGAATCTAAACTAATCAGAACTAACTAAAGAAATAAAAAAAATAAAAAATAAAAGTAGATCCAGTCTCCCAAACAGGAACTATCTCCTAAATGGTATCCCTCCGCTATGTTCTCTTCTATCAATAAAAATGCTATTTGGCAAAAAATGATGTTCTAAAAAGTAAGACCAAACATCAACCAATCAAACATTGAAAATCACAGTAGTAGGATCTGTTTTCAGGTTATTTTCGTTCATTCAAATGAATGGGAAGTAAAAATCCAATCACTGATGATATATACATATCTGCAATGCAGAACTTGTAAGAGTAACTAAGAATTAGTATTTCTAAACTGAGTTGTATCTGTGATGTATAATCTGTGTCTGAGGTGACACACTATGTGCCTCAAGAACCAGTTTTAAGCTGTTAGAAAATACACATTCTACTTTTTCAAATGATACGTCAAGTTCATGAAAACGGTAAAATGCATATTTGCGGTTCTTGATACAGATTTGCAATTTCCTCTGTAAATCTTCTAGATTTTGATCTGTTAAACAGGGATCCTTCCTTCCTTCCCTCCTTCCTTCCTTCCTTCCCTCCTTCCTTCCTTCCTTTTGTGTGCAGCGTAGTTAGTCTTAAAAACGAATGAAAATCACAGAGCTTGTCACCTCTTGCTGATTGTTGCTACTCTCCTCTACTCTCCTGCACCCGTTACGGCTGCAACCTAAATCACTTTTCACAGCATATCCATTTAATTCCAGAGCGGGTTAATCAATATAAATGTCCCTCTAATCTTGACATAGATGGTGAATGATTCCCTCCGCAAAACTTTTACCCGAGAGACTCAGAGTCATTAAAAGCAAACTGTTTCAGGGAGCAAATCTAATTCATGAAACAAACTCCGGTTTAAATACGGCTCACTGATTGGCAGAGTGAGCATCCTCGTCTCATGGTAATGATTCCAACTCTGAGCGATGAAGAAGAAGAAGAAGAAGAAGAAGAAGAAGAAGAGGAGCAGAGTGAGCAATTAACTCCGTGAAATCTACAAACTTGAAAGAATCAAATGATTGGAGTGGTTGTGGGATTCGAGAAATTACTGCGCAATAAAGCCTCAGAGATGAGAGGTGCCCCCCCCCCCCCCCCCCCATTATCTAAGCTTTCTTCATAGACACTCACTCTAAATGGCACTAAATGCCAATTAGATTCTGTGTATGAGTGCATATCTGCTGTTTTTTATCCACTAAGTGTGACAGGCAGCCAGCAGAGGAGTTTAACGATAGACAGACTTGCTGTTGGATGGTTGGAGTTCACTGTGTGATACAGAACCATGCAGAGCTTCGTTCAGTCAAAACGTCCAGAGAATTCATCTTCCGGTGCGTTCACGTGCTGGCGGGAAAGTCCGGCATCTCTTCAAGTCGGCTGCTAACAAGTGCTGCATTACATTGGAAAATCAAATGCCGAAAATAAACGATAAACAAATAGTCTTGTGTCTGTTTTGACTCGGACTTGTCTTGGTCTCAGTCACTATTGGATGTCAACTCGACTTTTCCCCGCCTATCTAAATATATAAAAAACAGGTCATTTTATTGACGTTTGGTTTATTTTCTCACCCGAACTACAAACGATTTAAGCGATTTCACCTGTAGAAAGTTGTGTATGTTCTGGAGCTCAAACTTCTATGCATTGATTCATGAATTCCTTTGCATTGATTAGTTGGATGTTGAGTGTAGTACAAAGCAAATTAGATCTACACCTCTGTTGATCTCATTATTTTTGTGCATTTGGAAAGACTTATATACTGTTTAGTACCTGTTGTGGTCTTGAATAGGACTCTATTCGCTCTGGTCCTGGTCAGAAGGAAGGCTTGAGTATTAAAAATTAGCCCTTAGCACCTTTCATCTGGAAAACATGTCCAGATATATTGACTGATTGATAGTTTGAAATATTGGATAAACTTCAATGTTGACAAAATCAACATGTAGCCACTCCCAGGCACACACACACACCTCCACTACACTTTGTTTATGCTTATTCCCTGTTTTCTTCTGCTCTCTATTCAGTATTGCTCTTATATTTTGTTGTTTTTTATGCTCTGGATGGATTTATTACCGCTATTACTTGAATCTCTGTTTGTTTTCTTCACAGCTCCCAGTGTTTGTCTTCTGTGACACTTCTGCGTAACAGACGCTTTAAATAAATTTGATTTGACGGCATAATTAGATGTCAAGCGCCTCAGGGTGGCGGCCATGTTGGATAGCACTTCTTCTTTTTCAACACAGGGGGGCAGCATCACTACTGCAGCTGGGGTCTGTTACTGGACCGTCTGGCAATTACACACATGTACACACACACATGTACATCTCTCTCTCTCTCTCACACACACACACACACACACACACAGTCTATTATCTCGGTTGTGTTTGTGTCCATTATGTTGCCTGACAGCGCTACCTGTGCTCTCCTTTCTCTACTCAAATTGCTGCTGCAGGAGAGAAAAAGCCATGATCAGTGCTGTTTATCTACTGGGGCATGTGTGTATTATGTGTGTGTGTGTGTGTGTGTGTGTGTGTGTGTGTGTGTCTGCACCCACATTAGAGTTTGCACTTTTGTGAATAAGGGGTGACTGAGTGTGCTTTAGTCTGAATGTGTGACTGCTGTATGTGTGGGCGGGTGATGACAAGGGTGTGTGAACAAGTGTAGCCTACTTGTGTGTGATACATGCCCTGAAGTGTGTGTGTGTGTGTGTGAGTGAGAGAGTGTGTGTGTGAGAGAGAGAGAGAGAGAGAGAGAGAGACTACAGTGAGTGTGAACAGGTGTGTGTGTAGGTGGGGTGTGTGTATAAATGTGAGCAACATGCTTTTGTGCGTCCGTGAGAAAGCATGACTTATTGTGAGTGTGTATGTGTGTGTGTGTGTGTGTGTGTGTGTGTGTTAGGTTGTGGCACCTTTCTGTGAGGTTTCTGTGCTTAAAGACATGTTGTTCCTTAGAGAAAGCACTAATCTACCTGGATTTGTCAGAGAGAAGAAGAACAGCAGCCGCCCAGTCTGTAATTACAAAGCACACACACACACACCCACACACACACACAGATATGTACACACACACACACACACACACACACACACAGCTATCAGTCTAATTACTAGCTCTGCATTCTGACAGCTGTAATTCACCCGGACTGGTAAAATGCAAACCTGAGAGGGAAAGATGCTGCTACATGTCAGCTGGTGTGTCTGCAGGGTTTAGAAAAGAGGATTCTGACCTTCAGACCGCCTGCACTCTCCATGAAAAGAGACTGAACTCATGAATACAGGCGAAATCCATAATCCTTTATCGATTTTACCTGTTAAATCCCCTTCAGTCACGAGGGGGAGATGTAAAGGGAGGAAGAGACTGCTAAGACGGAGTTTTAAACTTTGAGATATTTCAGATACAGACTGTTCAGAAGCTGCCTGGTCCTCTTCCTCTGATGTTGCCTGTTGCAGCAAAACAGCAGTCAGCATTTCTGTCTTGATTCGTCTTGTCATTGAGAGAGAGAAAATGTCAACAGCTGATTCACTTTGTAATAGTTTATGTACGTGTCTGCAGAACTTGAAAATAAATGGCACTTCACAACATGTAAAAAATCTTTTTAAAAGTAACAGCTGGGTGTTCAGAACAAGGCCAAGCTGGCTTACGGCTCGGTCCAAACCGTGGGCATCGAAGTTTAAAGCTGCACTAAGTGATTTTCTGACCACTAGAGGGCGACAGAAACCGCAACACATTTGTAAACACACACAGCAAAGCTACTGGGCGACGGAAGCCCTTAAAGGATAAGGCCGGTGTTTTTTAATGCATTGCTTACCGTCAACAGATCCTATGATGATTTTGTTTTGCCAGCAAGTCTCGTCCATGTAGCCGGTGCCCAATGCAGCCGTGTCCCAGCAGCCATAGAACTCCATTGTATTAAAAAAACTATTAAAAACACGTCACAGAGCCATGCCGTTGCTCTGATGCACCGGGCCGGCCGACTTTTTCCTCAAACAACTTAATAAGCCGGCTGTAAACACGCTTGCGATCTCAGGAAAGTAGTTCCGTAGCACAGAAAATAGTCCCCGGCGTTATGAAGAATTTGTTCCCATTTGCATTTGATTTGGTAATAACTACAACAGCCTGACTTTTCGTGGTAACAGTTAGCGATTTTTAAAATGTAAACTATGTCTTTGTGAGCTGTATTTCAAGGTTTTTAGCTTACAATTGGAGCCAACGACTTCCGGGTTGACGGCTAAAAACGGTACGTGGGAAGTCAGAAAGTAACGGGAGTAGAGCAAACACGTTGTTGATTTTGTTATTTTCATAGGATTTGTTGACGGGACAAACCCTGCATAAAGGCTAATGGCTAAAATAAACGTACCCAGTCTCACTTTGCCAGATTTTTCTCCTGCTGAAGGTCACATGTCCCACAATGACAAGTGAAGAGGGAGGTCGCAAGTTTACTAGTTGAAAACATTTACTCGCTCGCTTCATCGATTTGCCTTTTCTCGGGCTGACTTTAACAACACGCTTTAGGAAAGAGGTGAAAACTGTTTGTTTATATCATTATGTCTCACGGAAATCTCCACGCAGCACACGGTAGTTTCAGGATTGGTTACAGGGTCTGAAATCGCTTACTGCAGGTTGAAGTAACACGTCTGGGTGCACGCAAATCTGAAAAAAAAACAAAAAGGAGTCTGGATCATATTGTGATTGGAATTCAGTGTCGTCTACAGCGATGGGATCTCATAAAATCCAACTTTTAGAAACATATCTCAAAAATCACACTGAGATAAGGAGGGTAGCCATTTTGTCCAGGCAGTGAGGAGTGCATGCTGGGACGTGCTCTGGTTTGTAACAGCTATAAGCTGGTGTCGAGGGCTCTACTGAACCAAAAGTGTCGTTTTTGTCATGGAAATTGTTTTCAGCTGTTAGTTATTTTCAGCTGGAGGCTGGAAGTGCTCTTCAAACAGTCCCACACTCCTCACACTCATCCTCTTGTCACTGGGATCTTTTTTTAAGGTTTTCTCTATATAGTACACTATATAATTATCAGATGTCAGCTGTGATACAGACCAGGGGCTCTATCTATCTATCTATCTATCTATCTATCTATCTATCTATCTATCTATCTATCTGCCTGTCTGTCATCTATCTATCTATCTATCTATCTATCTATCTATCTATCTATCTATCTATCTATCTATCTACGTATCTGTCTATCTATCTATCTATCTATCTATCTATCTATATCATCTATCTATCTATATCTATCTATCTATCTATCTATCTATCTATCTATCCACGTATCTGTCTATCTATCTATCTATCTATATCATCTATCTATCTATCTATCTATCTATATCTATCTATCTATCTATCTATCTACGTATCTGTCTATCTATCTATCTATCTATCTATCTATCTATCTATCTATCTATATCATCTATCTATCTATCTATCTATCTATCTATCTATCTATCTATCCATCTATCTATCTCTGTCTGTCTGTCTATCTATCTATCTATCTATCTATCTATCTGCCTGTCTGTCATCTATTTATCTGTCTGTCTGTCTGTCTGTCATCTATCTATCTATCTATCTATCTATCTATCTATCTATCTATCTATCTATCTATCTGTCTGTCTGTCATCTATCTATCTACCTATCTATCTATCTATCTATCTATCTATCTATCTATCTATCTATCTATCTATCTATCTGCCTGTCTGTCATCTATCTATCTATCTATCTATCTATCTATCTATCTATGTATCTATCTATCTATCTATCTATCTATCTGCCTGTCTGTCATCTATCTATCTATCTATCTATCTATCTATCTATCTATCTATCTGCCTGTCTGTCATCTATCTATCTATCTATCTATCTATCTATCTATCTATCTATCTATCTATCTATCTATCTATCTTCAGTGTCATCAGTGACGGACAGCATTACAGTAATAAGATCCTCCTACATGTAGCATCTTTAACCAAATGAATCCTAACGAGAGTCTTTTTCACAAAGGTCGTGATGATTTCAGACATCACACGTGAATCTCGTGTCGCCTCCCTGTGTTTCCACGTGGGTCCCGGGGAGAATATAGCTGTCACCAAATTATCTGGAATCCATAACGTGTTCCGGATGATAAAAGCGGTTTGCGGGGCGCCGTGGGATTCTCATTTTCTCTGCGGCCATTTTTCTCAGCGGGGCTCCAACACAACAGAGGACGTTTTCCTCCAGCCACTCCATGCCATTTCTCTCTCTCTCTCTCTCTCTCTCTCTCTCTCTCTCTCTCTCTCTCTCTCTCTCTCTCTCTCTCTCTCTCTCTCTCTCTCTCTCTCTCTCTCTCTCTCTCGTCACATTCCCCTCCACTCGCTATCGACTAGCTCATTGATTTAAGCCCACTCTCCCTCAGTCTATCTCAGTCTCTTAATCTCTCTTAGTCTACCTCTCTACCTCCTTACACTAATCCCTCTATCTCACCATTTCTTTTCATTCCCTTTCTCGCGTCTCTCCTTTCAATTTGCAAAGCCTTCTCTCTCTCTCTCTCTCTCTCTTTGTCTCAGCCGTCCCTCCTCTTCCTCCCCCTTCTCTCTCAAATCTGTGCTACTTGTTCCTCAGCGCCTGGAGACTCGGAGGACTAAACGGTGCCATTAGCCGGTGTAATCGCCGGCTGATGGCGGCGGGCGCGGGTTGGAGGCAGGATTCAGAACACGTTTAGCCCAAAGTCTTCCTCCCAAAATAACAAAACAAACACAAGAACAACAAAAAAACAAGTGAAACACGAAATGGTGATACCCAACTTCCAATCAACTGATTATAATGTGTCACTATAAAGTCTACTGAGGTTCAAGTGACACTCATAATTGTGTGGAAATCAGTCTATAGATATTCAGTGTCTGGGCTAGGGTTAATCTCAGGGTTGGGGTTAATGTTAGAAATAGAGTCAAGCTTAGGGTAAGGGTTAGGCTCAGGGTCAGGTTTTCATACAGTTAGGGTTTAGGGTTTAGGGTTAGGTTTAGGCACTGGTGCATCATCCCTCCAATTTTCATAAAAATCAGACCAGTGGTGAAGCAGCTATGGCCTTTCAAAATTTTCAGAATTTTTTTACCTTTAATTATAACGCTTCCATCAGACCAGTCAGTGTCACGCTTTAAACACCAGTTGCATAAACTTAGTTTAAGACTAGTCTAAGCCTCAGACTGCTCTTTAGAGATAATTAGACTAGTCTAATTAAGACTAAATATTAAGACTGACTTATTTTGAGGTAGGAACGTTAGCTACGCTCCCCCCTTGCTAAGCTTGAGTTAAGAACTTTGTTGCTATGGCAACAGGTCGGCCTACCTGTCAGAGTGGGAAGTTTAAATACTTTGGATAAATCTTTGGTTTTTGGAAAGAGCCTTAGGAAGAGAGTGAGTCTTTCGAGAGAGAAACAAACCCATTAGAGATCTACAACAATCAAAAAATAGTGGAGCGACTGTGATTTGTGACCATCCTTATGCTTAAATCTGACTTAAAATCAGAAGTCTAAGTATCTTTGTGCAACACAGAGCCAAAATGCATCATCCCTCCATGTTTCATCCAGATCAGTCCGGAGCTGTCTGAGCAGTGTCTGAGATCACTTCTGACAGACGGACACGGGCCCGACTTCATTGCATGGGGGAAAAAAACCCTGTGATGTGCAGCCTCCCTTCAGTAGCTGCGGCCCGGTCTAATCGCTGGTTCGTCGTCATCGCTGTTAAGCATTTATTATGATCCTCCGTCACATGACAGTGTGGGTCTCGGTGTGAATCAAACCACTCCTGACGCCCGACCCTCTCCTCACTCACATTACATCTTTGTCAGGAGCAGAGCCCAGCAGGGAGCAGGATGAACCTAGAGATACGGTTAATTAGCCACAAAAGTGAACAAACGCTCAGTGACAATGACGGTCTCATCTGATCTGATCTGATCTGACGGGGCAACTGAACAGCAGAAGCTACTGTGGGGCTGGAAATAAAACTCACACCCGGAAGAAAGAGTTTTGAACAGATCTACAGTGAAGGTTACACAAACTGAGATTTATCATGTCAGTGCAGCAGACTTCAACTAGGCTTCAAAGAAGCTTTAAAGAAGTAAGGTTAGTATCATGGGTTATTAAGGGATTTATTCATGGGTTGATTCATGAAGACACTAGTAATTAAGGGATTTTTCATGCCATTTGTGCATGGTTTAAAGGGATATTAATGAGTTATTAATGGAAAAGTTCTTGTCTCCCTGAATTTTCCATTAAATTAGAAAGTGAGGAGTCAAGATTAAGGGGGGGTTTAAAGAGTTTTGATGGCATCTTCTCATTAATAACTCCCTTAATTAATTTTAAGGGGATTTTGCATGAATTAAGGGGTGAATTAATGTAAATTAATGAAAATATAAGGTTATTTTAAGGCATCTTTGGCCCTGTATGGTTATTTAAACGTTGAGACTACTGAATCATTACAAAGCATTAGTGATAACAAATTATGAGATTCACTCCAAAATGCTATACATGTAAAAGTACATCCACCTCCTAAATCATGAAGTGGGGCTGCGATAGAGAAGAGCGTCATCCCAACTGTTTGAGACGCCATATATTTTCTGTATTTGCCCAAATTCTTCTTCTTCTGGTGTTGGGTCTGACACTGGTGGGAAATCTTCTGTGCAGAGGAAGAGATGAATCCAAACTTAAGAGTGAAATCCAAACTGTCTCTTACATAACTTAACCAAACTAAACCTCTTCATCTCCTCCAGCAGACACTAAGAAGAAGATGATGTAATGTTTCATGATGTCTTCAACAATCATACAGGGAGAAACCCATCAGAGAAGAGGAGAGAGACCAATTTCTCCACTGACAGCAGCCTCAATAGACCAGAATGCAATGCAGCTACAAGGGTGCAACTCTTACTAACCCTAATCCAACTGACTGGAAAAACTCTCTCTTGCTCTTACTCTCTCTATCACACTCTCTCCACCTACAACACACCTATAACCCACAGCTGGATGCAACAAGTTCACGCTCGTTCTCTGGGGGTTGTCGAAAGGCATTCTGGGAAATGTAGGAAATCACAACAATGTATCGAACATCACAGACTGAGGAAGGAAAACTTGCTACCTGGTGTTCATTGCTGGATATTCCAAAAGTAAAACTGATTATATCTCTGACTATTTTGTAAACAAAGGTCTTCAGTCTGCTTATAGTACAGTAAAAACCAGCCGAGGCCTCTTCCCTTTTGGTTTACATTTTATTTGACAAGACAATGATCTGTAAAACATGTACAGTAAGTTTCCCAAAAAGCATACAAAATGATAATAGATCGGTGATAAAATAAGTGAAAGAAAATCGATAAACACACACATAAAAAAACAAAAAAAATGATTACATCTCCAGTGTTTTGTTTTTAGCATTGCCATCATCAAAGTTAAACCTCCCTCTTTTCCGTGTTTGTGTTTTTCTTTTCCTCCCTTTCATCATCCGTTCCAGCGACAGAGAAGTAATGTGAGAATTGAAAAAGCTAAAAATAACGTAAAGAAGGCACGTCTGGCTCCGTGATGAAAAGCTGCGGTGACGACGAACGAAGGAACGGCGAACGGACGAGGGAAGAGAACGGAGGGAATCAAGCAAACAAAAAAAAAAACAAAAAAAAAAAACGAGGAAGGAGAGGAGAGGAGAGGAGAGTTAGAGGACCGGATTCAGACCGCGGAGCGTGATCGCCGACATTCACAGCTTGTATTTCTGGCATCGAAAAACCCCATAACGGCGGGAGCGGGGAGAGATGGAGCGAAGCGTCTCGGCTGCGGCATGCGACGCTCTCAGCGACGGGACGGACCCAGAGCCTCGACCCGACACTTCAGAAACGTTCACCGCACCCCGACGCTGCTGTAAAACTGACTTTCAGGCTGATATCGCTTGGCAACACGTTTCCATTTCAGTTCAACAGCTGAATCCCTGCACTCCTCCACGTTCAGACGACATCTACTCAGTCGTCGGGGCTCTGGGTCGAAACCGCAAACGAGACGAAAGAATTGAAACTCAACATCGAATGCTTGCTGAGTCATTGGCCTCGGATATCACGGGTCCCAATGATTGTCTTTCTCTTTCTGTCTATCCACAGCGGCTGTTGGCCGACACATTAAGCAGTGTATTACAGCACGGACTGGATCAACACAGAAGAATGCACAGCGAAGTGACAAATAAAAACCTGAAATTACAGACAAAAGAGTAAAATCATCACAATTCATCCCCCCCTCTTTGACAGCTTTCATTCTGTGCTGGGCTATAAAACACATAATACGTGATTGTCTGACACTGCACCGTGTTAGCGAGTCAAAAAAAGCCATATACTTGTAATAGTGGCGCGACTCTTCTTGCTAGGAAATCGCTTTTTTTCCCCCATAGGTCCATGCAGCATGCAGACATTCCCTTTGATGAAAATAAACGGCTCGGAGACAAAAGCAGACAGACGAAAGAAACACTTAGAGCGGCAGCGACCGTAGAAGAGTCCCCCTCCATGCATTCATCCTGCCTTAACACTGCAGACAAGCAGTTAGAGCCAAATTGGTGTACTGCAAAAAAGAAAAGCAGCCGTCGAACAGTTTCTCTTGAGGATGGAGCAAAGAATGGGACTTCTATAATAGCTACTGTACATCTGTATGGAACCAAAGCCCCTCCACCGAAGCCAGCGACGGTTAAATATTAAAATATGATTGTCACACATCGGAAAAAACTGAAATATTGCATCGGTGCGCCAACCTTGAAGCCAGTGAGAATCGTGACGACTGAATTCTTGTTTCTTTCATTCTTTCAAATTTTCCTCCCTCCCTTTGTTGCAGGTCTTCTGTCTCAGTTTCTCCCTTCTTTCATCCTATAATTTACCTGTTAACATACAAACTGAATCTACATCCGTCATGTGTTGTGGGTGATTTCGGCGGCCCGGTTGCCCGCCGCCGACCGACCGCCAACGTGAAAACTCAAGGAAGATCTGTGTTCCTCGAGCTCTTTGGCAAAACAGAGAACTCAAAGATGATTAAGCGCAGTGAGAAGAGAGATTGTATCCCCGTGTGTATTGCACTCTGTGGCCGGGAGAGACCGCGATCCCATGCTGACTGCTTTTGTGGATCGGCGCTAAAAAACAAAAACAAAAAAAAAAACAAGCCGTCGCACGACAAAATCCCGCTCTCTCAAAAACTGAAATTAGACTTGTGCTCATGGTGTGCGTGACTGAGAGAAATGCAACGAGACACAGATAGAAACCTTTTTTGTTTTTGTTTTTTTTTTTTTTGCTTTTTTTTGTGACATTCAAAACGTATTTACAAATAAAAAGGATTTTCCGCAAACAGCCTTGGGAAAGTGTTTCGACAAGCCACCGATCATGCCATGCAGAGTAATAAGAACAAGGAGTAAAATCCACACCGTGTCGTTTTTTATAGACTCAAATAAAACATTTTAGCATTAAGTGACAACCTCAATGTACCCGTGAAAAGGAAAATAGTAATATACACTTTGTTTTTTTTTTCTCTCTCAATTTGACGTTTGACAAACTGCCATCCCCTGTACAGAGGCACTGATAACACCTACACTTGTTTATTTTTTAATGTGTACACATTTCACCAACAATATATTAATCATCAATATAATCAATATTATTTACACTGTTTGTTCATCATTTGGTACTCTCTGACATCTATTAAAGACCAATTTTTGATGCAGCCAGGCATAGTTGTTGCTCATCAGTGCTGATTTTTTTTTTTTTTGCATGGTATGTATTCTGCTCTCAAGTGGACAATCAGCTAAAATTTTCCTCCTGTGCAAAATGTTCAGCATACATTAGAGAGCAAGACCATTTTAATCTGACCGTTAAAATGGTAGTAATGGCAGTATATTTCCAATATATGCTGAGAACTTCCACACTGAAAATACATTCCTTATATTTTCACAAAAATGGTGATATGATTTCTTACAAGAGGGCTGGACACAAACACTGGCCTTTGTGTGTGTGTGTGTGTGTGTGTGTGTGCATGCAAGCACCCTGTGTGTACACTGTGTGTGTGCTTTGCTGTAAACCGAGTTTTACCTCCCCGACCCGCAGCCTCACCAACTCTTGCACTTTAGAACGGCGAATATGAACGATGGAATCTTAGATCTGGTAATGTTGCCAGGTTACCGAGCTTCACAACGATGTCACTTCCCCCTCGTTAGCGCTAATGAGCGGCACAGTGCGCCGACAGTTGTTACAGTCTGAGGATAGAAGAGGCTCTTTGACAACATGGTAATCAAAGTGGAATGTTTCTTTATTGGACCTTCGCCTGGGCTTCGCAAGAGTGGGAAAGGCTGGATTCAGAGTCCAACAATTATTGAAATACTTTCAAACATCTTGAGAGACTAATTGGAGCGGGCTGGAGAGCCAGATGATCTGGCTTTGGACTTCTTGGGACCAAATTCAGCTGTATGTAATTCAAACCCAACCAACCGCAGAAGAGTTCTCTGAAAGCATTTCAAAGACGTTATTTTGACTTGTCTCTAGTATGAGACTGCAGCAGGAGCCCGAATGGAAAATAATTTTAAATCACAGAAAAGAGCAAACCCAGGACTGCCAGCCCCAAATGAAGTAAACACATGAAGCAATATTATTTCTTAGGAGTGGGGAGGTGGTGGGAGTGAAGGGGGGCTGTATGGTCATTGCACAAAATATCATGTTGCATATATTTCATGCTCGATTCACTGAAAAAGCTGTTGCCTGCCTTTTTTTTTTGGAGTAAATTTAGACTTGCTAGCATCACACTAGAGCACAGGCAAAGCGCTGTGTGTTAATCAGCAGAGGGGAATGTTCCAGTTCACCTACGTTGCAAGATCTCTCGACTCTGATACAGATGATTTACAACCTCATCATCTGCAACGCACGTCTGACTTCTCAGGTAATTGTTAACTGTGCGTACATCTTAAATTACACTCGCACTCAAAAGGTTAATTTGATCATTTTGTATTTTAGTTGTATTTTTCTTCACCAGGTATTTGGAACGTTATGATTCTGCACCGGTACCTCAGTTTGCAAAAAGAAAAGAAAAAACAAAAGAACAAAAGAGCAGTTTGTTAGCTTGCCTCATGGGCGTCGCTAGTCCCAAGTTCCCATTAGCTTCACTGAGAACAATGCTAACGAGCTGCTTTCATGGACAAATGTGAAAACTCCCCCCACAGAGCCTGGTGAAGAACAATCAACTAAAATTCAAAATGTCAGGGTGTGCAGGTGCTAAAGTTCAAATAAAAAAGCGGCAGTTAAGGTGCTCGCTCTGCTTTGCCTGCAAATTTAGGTGACCTGGAACTCGCCCGTATGCCCATATGTGATGTTCCCCGGTTGCCGCGGCTACACGTACATGGCGGCGGACACAAAGCTCTCGCCGCGAGAGATGTTGGCGGTCGGCGGCTCGTGATTGGACGATTCCAAGTCGTTTCCGCGGTGCCCGTCGGCGCCGTGGTCTTTGAGCTCGTTGATGTTGTCGTATTTGGCCGGGTCGTCCAGGACGGGCGGGGCGCCGCCGTTCAGCGCGCCGCTGACCGGGTTGTTGGTGTCGTCATCCAGGTTCTGCAAGGGTTAGATCATGAGAGGATGAAGGGAAAACAAGTCCCATGCTGCATTTATGGAAAAGAGATACAGATCTAACTAATTATCTGTTTATTTGATTATGATGTCAGCTCTCTGGCTCACTAGTTGATCAGCTGCCTTCATCTCCTCTGTGGAGAATACAGTAATGTTAGCCTAGTTAGCTAGCTAGCTAACGTTAGCAACTGAGCCGTTAGCAAACTTAACTTAACTTATAGCATATTCAACATGGACACAGAAGCCTGCTTGTACAACAATATGCTGTATTATAAAATGATTATAAAAGAGAGTATGTGTCATCTTATGATGATAAAAAGGTTTAGCTACATACGCTGCTACTGTATATACATCACTATAAACATCACTGTATCACAGCTGTAAAGTCACAGATGAAGAACCCAGAAGTTCTCCTTGTGTGATGCCATCAACTCATTTACATACCAAGAGGATTATGAGAGCTAAGGTGTGAAGAATTATAGTTTAAGTAAAATTTTCACATTAATATAACTTTTAATTCATTTTATTCATTATATACTGATTTGTACAGAATAACCAACCATGACATCGCCACAAAACATTGTGCAACTGTCCAAATACACGGAGCTCACTGCACTGTTGGAATGTGCTAGCTTTTATGTGAGTGAGACAGTGAGAGTGTGTGTGTGGTGTGTGTGTATGTGTGTGTCTGTGTGTGTGTGTGTGTGTGTGTGTGTGTGTGTGTTACCGTGACAGGCTCTCCCCCTGTGGTCTCGTAGTAAACCTCTCCAGCGCTGAGAGGAGCCGTCTCTGTGGCTGTGGGAGGCTCTGACGGCTTGTTCAGCTGCAGGGACACAAACCACATCAACACACACAATACAGCAAGGTAGAAGAGAAGAGAACAGAAGAGAAGAGAAGAGAAGAGAAGAGAACAGAAGAGAACAGAACAGAAGAGAAGAGAACAGAACAGAACAGAACAGAAGAGAAGAGAACAGAACAGAACAGAATAGAACAGAACAGAAGAGAAGAGAACAGAAGAGAAGAGAACAGAACAGAACAGAAGAGAACAGAACAGAAGAGAAGAGAAGAGAACAGAAGAGAAGAGAACAGAACAGAAGAGAACAGAAGAGAACAGAAGAGAAGAGAAGAGAACAGAACAGAACAGAACAGAACAGAACAGAAGAGAAGAGAACAGAACAGAACAGAAGAGAAGAGAACAGAAGAGAACAGAAGAGAACAGAAGAGAAGAGAACAGAACAGAACAGAACAGAACAGAAGAGAACAAAACAGAACAGAAGAGAACAGAAGAGAAGAGAACAGAACAGAACAGAACAGAAGAGAACAAAACAGAACAGAAGAGAACAGAAGAGAACAGAACAGAAGAGAAGAGAAGAGAACAGAAGAGAAGAGAACAGAACAGAACAGAACAGAACAGAACAGAAGAGAACAGAAGAGAACAGAAGAGAAGAGAACAGAAGAGAAGAGAAGAGAACAGAACAGAACAGAAGAGAAGAGAACAGAACAGAACAGAACAGAACAGAAGAGAACAGAAGAGAACAGAAGAGAAGAGAACAGAAGAGAAGAGAACAGAACAGAACAGAAGAGAAGAGAACAGAAGAGAAGAGAACAGAACAGAACAGAAGAGAACAGAAGAGAAGAGAACAGAAGAGAAGAGAAGAGAACAGAACAGAACAGAAGAGAACAGAACAGAAGAGAAGAGAAGAGAACAGAAGAGAAGAGAACAGAAGAGAAGAGAAGAGAACAGAACAGAAGAGAAGAGAACAGAAGAGAAGAGAACAGAACAGAAGAGAACAGAAGAGAACAGAAGAGAACAGAACAGAACAGAACAGAACAGAAGAGAACAGAAGAGAAGAGAACAGAAGAGAAGAGAAGAGAACAGAACAGAACAGAACAGAAGAGAACAGAAGAGAAGAGAACAGAAGAGAACAGAAGAGAACAGAAGAGAACAGAAGAGAAGAGAACAGAAGAGAACAGAAGAGAACAGAACAGAACAGAAGAGAACAGAAGAGAACAGAAGAGAAGAAAAGAGAAGAGAAGAGAAGAGAAGAGAAGAGAACAGAAGAGAACAGAAGAGAACAGAACATAATAGAATGGAGCAAAATAGAGCAAAATAGAATAGAATAGTGTTGAAGAGAATAGAATAGTGGAGAAGAGAAGAGAAGATTGGTGTAAAACAGAATGGAGCAAAATAGAATAATGTTGAAGAGAATAGAATAGAATAGAATAGAATAGAATAGAATGAGCACAATAGCACAGAATAGAATAACTTTTTGCTACGTAAAATAAATGTAGGCTACAGGAATTACAGAGTCTTATAGCACATATACTGGCACAGCATGGCACAAGGACACCAGCATGCTATACAGTATATACTAGTGAATAGAGTATAATAGAGACGCGGAGGAGGGGCACTCTAATGGAGCTCTTTACAGCTGAACCTAATTATTTTGACACACATAAGCCCACTCAGATGTCCGATCAATAGCCATTAGCCCCATTATGAGCGTCCAGATGGATTGTGTGTGTTGGTATGATGCGGATTGATCTGCAGCGTGGCGAGCGCTCACCATCTCCGTGGAGCTGCCCGTCTTCACCGGGGGAGGCGGCTTGTGCTTGGGAGGGCCCCTGATTGGACGAAAGACAAAGAGAGTAACGATCGCCTCTTCGTTAAGACATCGATTCTTTTTTTTTCATATTGAACACAACAACAACAACAACAAGTTAAAGGCAACTGAGAGAGCAGGGAGCAGGTCTTTTGAAATGTTGAGATGAAAACATGGGGCCATAATCCGATCCTGCTCTTGTTAACAGCCTCTCTTCAGAGTAATTACTGTGAAAAAAGGGAAACATCTTCGGCTTCAGCGGTGAGTTTCGTGGCTGGAGGCCTGCAGCAGTGACCAGCCAATCACTGGGCATCACTGTTTTGGGAAAGTGAATGAAAAACGCCTTCCTCCCCTCCCTCAACAACAACACCAAGGCATTTAGAAGTGTGAACAGTGTGTGTTGCTGAAAAACACCTTCTTTGAAAAAAAAAAATCTTCTTTTCTGGGTAACTTTATTCAAAAGTGATACTCATCAAAATAGTGCTTAAGTGTTTTCTTAACTTTCTTCTTATTTGCTTCCCGAGACAAAACAAATAAATGGGATTATCGAATGCAAAGTTAACAATTTGTTGTTAATTTCTCCCTTAAGATAACCATCCGCTTGTCTTCAGATTGTTGTATTGAAAACCTCTAAATCTATTCATTTAAAGACACATTTTAGACAATTAAGTAGTTTAATTTCAGGTGTGTTCATCTTAGCTAGCTAGCTGTTAGACTGCAGCCTGATGTTAATTATTAAAGGTTTGCATTAGCTGATACCGTTTATACAATTACTTCTTAAATGTTGCGCGAGTAGATTTCAATTTTCAAACCAATAAAGGTTATATTGTTATAGCTAGCAGACAGCATTAATGCATTAATGTTGTCAAACAGGCTTATTTGAGTTACTGAAAATCTACTTTTGGTCCTTTTGTGCTTGTTCACTTTGCCGTTGCTAGGCAGATCCTATTAGAGAAGCTCCTAAGTAAGAAACCAAGAGAAGTTCGTAAGAGATGAGACTACTCTAAAGAAAATATTGGGGAATTGCACTTAAGAAGAACTTCCTGAAATTTCCTCTTAGGTAACTTCTTAAGATAAAGCCTTAATCTTAAGAGCAGTTTTGTGAATCGAGCCCCTGGTTTCCCAAGTGAGTCACTCATTTTAAGAAAACTCTCACGTCTCCCCAATGAATGATTTTCTCTTTCTACTCTCTCTGCTTTCTCTCCTGAGCTCTTATTTTATTTCTTTTATTCACATTTCACTTTAACAACATCATTTGCATGATGGCCCTGACCTTTCTGCAATCCTTATTATTGGTTGCTTGTAATTTGGGTGATCTACGAACTTAAGTTGATTCTACTATTGCACTCATTGTAAGTTATTGTGGATAAGAGTGTCAGCTAAATGCCTAAAATATAAATCTAATTAACCGTCTCTGACATCGACCCGTTTGTTTGTGTCGGTAAGCGGAGGAGATGCATGGCTTTGCTGCATTTGTTTAATGAAAGCTGGTGAAACTTTCCCAAAGGGGGAAATAATGACTGTTTTATTTGCTGATCTATGCTCTGCAGTCCCTCATGACCCCTCCGTTATGAAAATTTTTAAAGCTGTTATTAAGCCAGACAAGGTTTAATAAAGTCCCAGAAATTGGGAGGGGGAAGAAAACTGCAACGCTATTTTCCTAAATTTTAGGTCAGGCTTTGTCACCGGGCGACTTCTGGTGGGTCCACATGACAAGTAATATGTTTTAATGAGCCGGGGTCCCAGGCTGGGAGATTAACTTTCTCATTTCGGCTTCCCTTTGCTGAAAAAAAAAAAAAAAGCACCGGAGGAAAGATTCTTAGATGGTTAAATAGACGATGAGGTAGATGCAGCCGCAGGAGCCCTAATGAGGACTCACTCTCCGTCCTGACGCTTGCGGATGAAGAGCACGATGGCGATGATGACGGCGATGAGGACGAGGGCGCCGAGGATACCGCCGATGATGGCACCCGTCGCCGGGCCTGGGGTGGGCTTCCTCTTCTCTGTAGGGGCGAGAGAGAGAAAGAGAGAGAGAGAGAGAGAAAGAGAGAGAGGTTTATCACCACTTCATCTAAATTTCATCTGATCTGCCGTCGCTCCTGGCTCTTTAATGTTGTTCACTTGCAATATTTGTGTGTTTATGTGTTTTGCTGCTGAAGTCTTTATGAGTGCATATAGTTTGTGGGCTTGTGAGTCAGCGCTATTTTCATTATTAACTGTAACTGTCACACGATCTGTATAAAACAAACAAAAATGTTTATAATGAAATGTGAGCATAATGAACTGGCACCACAAAGCCCCAGAGGAAATGTAATGCGGAGTGCAGGTAATCAAAAGTGCAGGTTTCTATTCAATCTCAACAGCGTATATTCACAGATACGTTATCACGGTGTGACATTGAAGCACAGCCGCGTAAACATAAAGAAATTAAATGTGCGTTGCGGTAAAATGAGAGCTGCTAACACACTTTACATTGTACTCTAACACTCGCTCTCATGAGCAGCATGGATCTTTGGCAGGCAGCTTCTCATCAGCTGAGATTCAGCGCTGACCTCGCCGTCTCCCTTCAATTAAGAGCCTGTTTATGATTTCCGGAGGGCGGCGTGGCATCTAAATTGACTGTAAAAACCTCTCATTACATTAGTGCTTTTATAAAAAAACAAACAAAAAAAAACAGGTTGACAGCAGCTGCAGCCACTGTGGATGGTTATGCACAATCATCGACTATACAGGGATTTTGGCAGAGACAAAGGTAGGGCTGAATGGTTTTCACACATTTCTTTTTTGTTTATTCTCATTTCATCTTTATCGCTGGACTAAGGCAACTCTCCAGCTCCTCCGCTGGCTTTGATACAGAGATGACACATTGTAAAAGGAGAAGTGCCCCAATGATTGCCTTTCATTTGGCTCTAGTGTGTAAATCTCGCTGACGTTTGCGTGGACATTACCTGAGAATCGAGCCGAATTTAGAAAAAAAAACCCAATGCAATTGCAATTTTGCTGTACAGAGTGAGTCACTCCTCAAGCTTGAGCACTCGAAACGTGTTAAAACCCGAATGTATAGTTTAAAAAATACATTTGCATCAGTCAAAAAAATATGCATTCTTTTCTTCAAAGCAAAATAGGCAAAATACGAATTGTTTTTCGTCTGCCTACAGCAATATTCATCCCCCACCTTCTCCCACTCTCAGGCCAAAGAACCATTTGAATAGCCCATGATAAAATCCTCCTTTAAGCAAGCAGAGGCGCTCAGGAGAGAGCTGTTTGACTATACATGCTGTTTATCTTGTACTCCAGATGCACCGCAAATAAAGGTGATGCAGTGCTGAGATTCCACCTCAGATTACATCAGTAAGACCGGCTGCACTTCCTCCTCCTGGACACTAGGTGGCGATCTGCTCCCAGACTAACACAGTCTTCAAGGAGAGTGAATCAGCGAGTGTGTAAATGAGTCGATGGATAGATAGATAGATAGACAGATCGATAGGTGAATGCACAGATTGCAGAAGGAGACTCAATAAGACCAGCCTTGCATGTTAATCAGTTATTCATGTCGGGGTAACTCCACTGGGAAAGGATGAGCTATGCCTGTGTGTGTGTGTGTGTGTGTGTGTGTGTGTGTGTGTGTGTGTGTGTGTGTTCAGTTACCATGTCTGCCACAATGGTCGCAGACAGAAGAGGGAGCAGGTTGCAATTATGCATGACCACAAATACACAGTAAGGCAGTGAGGGAGGGAGGGAAGGAAGGAGGGAGGAGAGAGGGAAGGGAGTAAGGGAGGGAGGGAGGAGAGAAAGAGGACGGGAGGGAGGAGAGAAAGAAGGAGGGAAGGTGGTAGGGAGTAGGAGGTAGGAGGTAGATAAAACAGGAGGAATACACAATGAAGGCAATGGGGAGAAAGATGGAGGGAGGAGAGAGAGGCGGAAGAGAGGGAGGGAGAGAGAGAGAGAGAGAGAGAGAGAGGAATAGTCTCTCTCTGAACTAAACTGGCCTTTCCTCACAGCTGGATATGCACACACACACACACACACACACACACACCCAAAGCATTTAAATTAAAGCAACCCCTGCCTCCCTCTGTATGTGTGTGTGTGTGTGTGTGTGTGTGTGTGTGTGTGTGGGGTGCGGACAGCAGTGTGTGTGTGTGTGTGCAGAAAAAGCTCATTTGATGTGTGCCAGTTATCAAAGTTTACACTAGCGATGTTTACCATTGATGTTCGCAGTCGATAACAAACTGCCTTTTCAATAAACAATGAGTCTTGTTGCTGCATGAAAAACACCAAACAGGCAGGGAAGGGAGGTGTGTGTGTGTGTGTGTGTGTGTGTGTGTGTGGGGGGGGGGGGGTTAGCTGCAGGAACAGGAACGTGATTGGCTGATATGTTGGCAATGGGTGTGAGAGGAGAGGAGGAGAGGAGGAAAGGAAAGGAGGAGAGGAGAGGATGAGAGAGGAGAGGAGGAAAGGAAAGGAGGAGAGGAGGAAAGGAAAGGAGGAGAGGAGAGGATGAGATAGGAGAGGAGGAAAGGAAAGGAGGAGAGGAGAGGAGGAAAGGAAAGGAGGAGAAGAGAGGATGAGAGAGGAGAGGAGGAAAGGAAATTAGGAGAGGAGAGGAGGAGAGAGGAGAGGAGGAAAGGAAAGCAGGAGAGGAGAGGAGGAAAGGAAAGGAGGAGAGGAGAGGATGAGAGAGGAGAGGAGGAAAGGAAATTAGGAGAGGAGAGGATGAGAGAGGAGAGGAGGAGAGGAGAGGATGAGAGAGGAGAGGAGGAAAGGAAAGGAGGAGAGGAGAGGATGAGAGAGGAGAGGAGGAGAGGAAAGGAGGAGAGGAGAGGATGAGAGAGGAGAGGAGGAAAGGAAAGGAGGAGAGGAGAGGATGAGAGAGGAGAGGAGGAAAGGAAAGGAGGAGAGGAGAGGATGAGAGAGGAGAGGAGGAAAGGAAATTAGGAGAGGAGAGGATGAGAGAGGAGAGGAGGAGAGGAGAGGATGAGAGAGGAGAGGAGGAAAGGAAAGGAGGAGAGGAGGAAAGGAAAGGAGGAGAGGAGAGGATGAGAGAGGAGAGGAGGAAAGGAAATTAGGAGAGGAGAGGATGAGAGAGGAGAGGAGGAGAGGAGAGGATGAGAGAGGAGAGGAGGAAAGGAAAGGAGGAGAGGAGAGGATGAGAGAGGAGAGGAGGAGAGGAAATTAGGAGAGGAGAGGAGGAGAGAGGAGAGGAGGGGAAAGGAAAGGTGGAGAGGAGAGGAGGAGAGGAAAAGAAGAAGAAAGAGAAAAAGAAAGAGAGAGAGAGAGAGAGAGAGGGAGGAATGAGTTTCTCTGAGGGCAAATGCAAGAATGAGGCACACACACACACACACACACACACACACACACACACACACACACACACCCTTCACCTAGAGCAATCCAACTCAGGGAAGGGGAACTCTGCCTCTCCCATTCCCATCCATCCATCCATTAGATTCCACCTTAATTTAACACACAGCTCGATTTCCTCGTCAGCGAATCAGCACCGGCTCATACCGGAGTTATAGAATATTTATATATAGATTATCAAACATTTATACGGCAAAATCAATAGCCCTGGCTTCATAGCATTGCTTCTTAGATGTAAAAATGAGTGGGTGGGAATACACTGGCTCACACAGACACTACACTACAATAGACCTTCACTCCTGCTTAGCTCTCTCTCTCTCTCTCTCTCTCTCTCTCTCTCTCTTTCTGTCCATCTCTCTGTCCATTTCTCACTCCATCTCTCTGTGGCAAAACACACAAATCCACAGATGTAATGCTATTATCTAAATGGCACTCAAGTGGTGAGAAATTGCTACCGTATATCACATGCAATTTAAATGAAATTGAAACAACACTCTCTCTGAAGCGCTCCGTTGCTCTCTCATATCAAACGCTGTGGTGTGTGGGCTGCATTAGCCATCACACACACACACACTGCGCCTTAGGCCTGAACTCAACTCTCTCTATCTCACACACACACACACACACAGGGATATGCTGCACTTCACAAACGCCCACAAACATGTAGCCTACTTCACTATTGGTTACTTGTAATATTGGTATTCTAGGAATTTAAACTTGACCTAATTCTGACGGCAGCCAGATTGAACATGAAAATGGACCAAAAAAGTGAAGTTAGCTAGCTTAGTAGCTAGTTAGCTACTAGCTACCTAGGCTGAATTGGGGGAGCTAGCTACAGTGGGCCAAATATATTACCTTCAAATGTGATTCTTGAGATCCATTTTGCAAATGAAAAATAACTTTTTTGACCTTTTCGCAGATGTTGCTAGACTTGGACTCACCAATACAGGCCAAAAAAAGAAAAAAGGACAAAAAGTGTTGATTTCCAGAAATTTTGTATCAAAATTAACCGTCTCTTTCTGGTAAACAGCACATTTCTGTTGATGACTCATCCTGCACCCAGGGGCGAATACAGAAATTTAATTAAATTTTGATAACTGTTGGAATTATTCTACCCCACCCCCTGCTATTTTTTATTTTTTTTCCAGTCCAGTTCAGCTAGCAACATGGGACGAAGGTGTGTTTTTGGCTGCACTTCACCCCTGTTTGGCTGAGCTTCTTTTCCCAGACGGGGCGAGGGAGGCGGAGAATATTCCTCCTCAACTGAGTGCAGACTGCTGTCCATGTTTGATCTGAGAGGCTTTGACCAGTAAGCATCCCGCCCTAACTTTCTGTTTCATTTGGAAATACATCAATACACAATCCTGTGATCTTTAAGGTGGGGAGTCTGCGAGATGATAAATGTTTGATGTTTGTACGAAGTGCATCTTGGTCCACAACAGAGCTGGACCGGGCTTTAGGCTGCCTGAGTGTGACAAAAGTTCAAAATGGCCACCGTGGGAATAAGGTCAAATCTACTACTTTGCAACTCACTCTGGATAAGCTACAGGCCTAAAACATGTAAGTGTTATGGAGAATTCAAGTGCGTTCACACACACACACGCACACACACACGCCCCCGCACACACACACGCACACACGCACCCAAATACTTCCTTTCATTCTGCCTCTATTTTTCTTCCTCTCCACCACACTCACATATTACAGTAAGTCGCTTATAAATAGAAGCCTTGGTAATGGAGGGAAGGTGGGAAGCAGGAAGGAGGGAAGGAGAGAAAAGAACGGGAGGATCTGAGAGACGGCGGGGACGGAAACGAGAGAGGAGAGACGGAGTGAAATCAAAGGAAAGGGAGAAAGGAAGGAAGGAAAGGAAAGGAGGGAGGAGCTGATGGACAAGAGGAGGGGAGGTGTGAGCCTGAAGGGAAAGGTGAAGCAGCGGTGAAGGAGGAGAGGATGAATAGAGAATGAAGAGGGAAGGCTTTGGGGGTTCGAGGAGGGGAGGGAGGGAGGGAGGGAGGGATGAAGACAGATAAAGGAGGGAGGGAGGAAGGGAGGAGGAGGAGGAGGAGGGGGGGGTGATAGGAGTGTGAGTGGCCTGCAGTGAAGAGACGGAGGCAGAGGAGGAGATTTTAAAGGTCTAAACACTCCGCAGGGAGAGCATGAGTGACACTGGAACAACAACCGCCTCTCTCTCTCTCTCTCTCTCTCTCTCTCTCTCTCTCTCCTTAGTTCTCTCCCTCTCTCTCTCTGTCAGTTTCTCTCAATCTGTCTCTTCCACCTTCTCTCTCTCTTTCATTCCCTAGTTCTCTCTCTGTCTCACTCACTCCCTAGTCCTCCCTTCCCCTCTCTCTCTCTCTCTCTCTCTCTGTCAGTTTCTCTCAATCCGTCTCTTCCACCTTCTCTCTCTCTCTCTTTCATTCCCTAGTTCTCTCTCTCTCCTTCTCACTGTCAGTTTCTCTCAATCCTTCTCTTTCACCTTCTCTCTCTGCATTTTTCTCTTTATCTCTATCTCCCCTCTCTCTCTCTCTCTCGTCTCACTCTGTTTTTCTTCTGTTCTTTCACTCTCTCTCTACCCTTCCCAACCCTTTCTCCTCGTTTACTCCATTTTGACCACCTCCTCTCCTTTTCTTCTTCTTCTTTTGCTTTTCCCTCCCCGTCTCCCTCTCCCTTCGCCTCCCTCTCTTCTCCTCCTCTTCCTCCTTCACTCCTCCTCTCTTTCATCAGACTAAACGGCACTCTGCTTCTCCACCTCTCTCTCTCTCTCTACTCTCTATCCTCTCTCTATCGCCTTTCTTCTTCTTCTTCTTTTGCTTTTCCCTCCCCGTCTCCCTCTCCCTTCGCCTCCCTCTCTTCTCCTCCTCTTCCTCCCTCACTCCTCCTCTCTTTCATCAGACTAAACGGCACTCTGCTTCTCCACCTCTCTCTCTCTCTCTACTCTCTATCCTCTCTCTATCACCTTTCTTCTTCTTCTCTTCTCACCGCCACTCTGTCGCTTCCCAGGCTGCTGCTCACTCAAAAATGCCCCTCTTCAATTCCACACTGTTGCTTTGTCCTTCCATTTCAAAAACATCTCTTAACCCCCCCCCCCCCTCCTAACTCTGATTCACAATCGGCGACATTAGCACGCCCTTTCGCATTTACAGACTCTGAAAAGACAAATTGACTCACACACACACACACACACACACACACACACACACAGAGCGAACACAAATTTATAAAAAAAAAATGAGAGAGGCGTGCAAGCATCAAGCACCAAAAAAGGCCACTAAAATTATGAGTGCAAAGAAATTACTTCAATCAATAAGTAATTATGAAAAAAGGAATGATTATAATCTTAGCGGCTAAAAGCTTTTATATTCCCTTCATTGAGGCACTTCAGAAAAGAGGTAAGAGGGAAGAGAGAGAGAGAGAGAGAGAGAGAGGCAAAGAGAGACAATGGGAGAGGCAGGAGAGAGAGAGAGAGAGGGGAAAAAATGGAACGACACAGCAGTTAAAAGCTTTATAAAGATCAGTATAATTGAGATAGTGTGTTGCAGTGAGCCGACATTAAAGCTGCACCAGAGGAGGTTTTTTACATAAAACTACGGCCGTCTTATCCGTCTAAACCGTGAAGTGCTATGAAGCTGCAGAGGAGCAGAGCGTCCCCCCCCCCCCCCCCCCCCCCCTCTAATTGAGACGCCGGAGATCCGCTGTAGATTAATCTCTGGTGTCGGGTACGGACACTGGTGGGAAAAAACCTCACGGCGCACACTAAGTGATGAATCAATACTTAAAGTCCCCGTGAAATGAACTCCCCATTACTTTAACTTCCTGGAAAACACAGCGTCTTTCACGGCGACCTCACGCTGCACTATAGTCGGCGGAAATTTAAATTTCTAACCATCGGATTATTGAACAATCCCCTAACCGTTCCTCCCATCCGACAATGCTGACTTTCACTCCCTGACTGATATTCAATTGGTTTTTCGACTTTTGAATGATCCCTCACTCAAATCTAGGAAGTAAAGATGGCATTTCATGGGGTCTTTAAGAGAGAGAAATACAAACAGGGCCTTTTCTCAAAATGTGTTCCTGTGCATAGACCTCGCGTCGTCAGATATGATGTCAGCCTTTCCCCAAATATGGATTTAGCGGTTCCAAAGCAATTTCTCTATGGGGAAATTGATGGCACTATAAGGTCCATTGATTTCTGTAACGGGTTTTCAAGTCAAAGCAGTAAGTCTGTGCGTCCAAGTTTGAAAAGCCTGTGTAAAACGCAGACTGTGACAGCGATGATTATGTGAAATCGCTTTGGAACTGTAAGTCCACATTTGGGCAAGGATGACGTCAGACTTAAGAGGTCTGTTCTCGTTTCCTCTGTCGTTTGACGTAATATTTACAGCAAAAATCCACCAGATCCACCAAAAAAAAACCAAACAGCTATTGATGATGCACCTTCTTGCATTCTTGACTCTATTTTCTTGTTTGTCGGTGCATTTTTCTTACTCCTGTGCACAGCTGGTCAAACGCAGACAATCTGACATCACTTTGAAATATTTCCAGCGCAGCTAAAATGGCAATTTAATGGGAGAGATTTGTTTTTCCAACAGTAAACATCAGGTTTTACTATCAGTCGCTCAGAATCAAAGAGCGAGCGCTTCTTTCTAGACAAATCATTTTGCACCGACGCTCAGCAATCATACAGGGAGAAATCCATCATAGAAGAGGAGAGAGACCAATTTCCCCATGCGGCCTCGGTAGACCAGAATGCAATGCGGCCACAAGACATGTTGCATTTTGAGTTGGAGACCCTCTTTCTTTCGTTAACGTTATTTCTCCCTCCGCTCAGTTTTAGGCCCGAAGAGTGTGCGGTTCACTGACGTCACGTTAACATAATTTCTGGGTAATGAAGTCCTTCAAACTTAACAAAAAAAACAGCTGCCACTCGGGGCCGCCAATGCTCAAAGTTGTCTAGTGCAGCTTTAACTGATGTAAGAGCGCTTCCATCGGCGTATTAACACATTAACTCTGAGACTGGGAAATGTAGGCGTTTCATCGGGGAGGAACCACCCGACCCGCGGCATTACAGTTACAGTATGTGACGATCTCTCTTCATGGCCTGCAGAGACCGAACACACACACACACACACACACACACACACACACACACACACACACAGGCTCACTAATAGGGAAGCAGGTCTGATGGGATCTTCAAAGTCTTAAGGCGCACTGTAGCTCACAACAGCGAGCCGATACACACACTCACACACACACACACAAACACACACACACATGCCGTGCAGTGTGACCTTTTTGAATAAATCCGTCTGTCTGTGTTTGTGTGGCGGATATCTTTGGATATGCAACACTTCACAGCCTTATCTTCAGCCAGAGATCCCCTTTCATGTCATGACAGCCCGGTGTGTGTTTTTGTGTTTTTGAGTGTTTCTGTCTCCCCCCCCCCCCCCCCCCCCCATATGTCTACCCACTTAACAGATTACAGAACACATATGCACACACACACACACACACACACACATGCAGACACACATTCTGCTGCTTGCTTCCCCAAATAGCATCAGAGGGGGGGTGGGGGGAGTGAAGTGGCGTTGCTCTCCAAATGATCCACAGCAAATGAGTTTATCTCTGAGACAGACAGCCCCCAAACCATCCAGGATCAAACTAGGTCACACTCACTGAGAGAGAGAGAGAGAGAGAGAGAGAGAGGGGGAGGGAAAGAGAGAGAGAGAAAGGGAGAGAGAGAGAGAGAGTGAGAGAGAGAGAGAGAAAGGGAGGACGGAGAGACAGCAGCTGAGTAGAGTAGATTCGGTGGAGAGAGTGGGAGAGAAAGGAGAGAGAAAACAAAAAGAGGGAGGGAGGACGCGATAGGAGGAAGAGTAGGGAGCGGAAAAGGGAGGAGAGGAAGGAAGGAAGGAGAGAGGGAGAGAGGGAGGAGTCGAGAGTTTATCTCCTCTCTTCGATCTCCCCTCTCTTCAATCCCCCTGCCGCCTCTCCTCTCTTTGTGTAAACACGCCGAAGCCGACATTTTGAGTTGTCACCTTTCTTTAAGGAGCTGTCAGCCACCTAGTCAGATTACATCAAGCCGAGGGAAGGGGGAGGGGAGGGAGGGAAGGGGGAGGGGAGGGAGGGAAGCGAGGGAAGGGAGGGGAGGGAGGGAAGGGAGGGGAGGGAGGGAAGGGAGGGAAGGGAGGGAAGCGAGGGGCATCAAAAGACGGTTTAGAACAGGACCAAGAGCTGAGGATGGGCTTACTGCGGACTGTTTAAACCTACAGCATGACCCAGATTGAATCGTTCTTTTTGGGCAGCGCTTAAGTAGTTTAACAGGATCCGGGCTGCGCGTCATTACCTAGATAGTTTTTCTTCTGAACCACCGTGCTTCATCCACACTGGGCCCGCTGTGGGTGTGATGCAGTATCAGTACTATGCTGCACCTGCTGGGACTACTATAGCAGTGATTCTCAACCTTTTTCATATCAAGGACCCCTAATTCAGTACACATTAGGACCATGGACGCCCGTTTGATGAGATTTTGTCTCTCGAACCCAAATCTGAGATCCAGAATCCCATGACTATCTGAATTGTAGGTAGAGAGATAACAGTGGGACTATGATCCAAATAGTCATTCTTCTATATTCTC
>NC_136015.1:21974609-21977109 GCF_048128805.1 Centroberyx gerrardi
GAATGACCGACAGGCTGACGTAAATCCAAAATCAATGCTGTGACAGTCGACAGGGGGGCGGCGGCGGCGGCGGCGGCGGCGAGGAAGACCTATTAAAGTGCCACGTCTGATCTGGCTGATGAGAGATTGAAAATTACAAAAAAACAAAAAAGAAGCAGGCAAGAAAACAACTCATTAGCCATTTTGTTTCTTCTTTTTTCTTCCATTTGCAAAGGCACTTTACAAAGTCACGTCAAGTGTTTAATGTGTCTGTAAAAGCTCATCCTGTTGTCGGCTTTGAGATTCAGCAAATTACGCCGCTACCTTTAATTGTGGAAAACAATGTTCCTTCTTCGGTAATTGTTTACCTGCGACAGCCGCGGAATACTAACAACTTGATTCTGCTTAAGGAGAGAGTTAATTGCAGAGACCCCATTTATTCCTCTTGCGGGGATGGTGGTGTGTGTGTGTGTGTGTGTGTGTGTGTGTGTGTGGGGGGGGGGGGATTCCCTGTAGGGCTCAAGCTATAGCTTCTGGTTGTCAAAGAACAGAATAGAATAAAATAGAAGAGGAGAGGAGAGGAGAGAGCAAAACAGAACAGAAGGATTAGAATCAGAATACATTTTACCGGCCAGGTAAGTTTGCACATACCAGGAATTTGACTTGGTGGAACATAAAGCAACACAAAATTACACATGAAAACTGGAACCTGACTAATTGCATTGACAGGAAGCTGTGGACGTCAGTAATAGAGAAAAAAAAATTGTAATAAATACATAAATACATATAAATATAAATATATAGCAGTACAGCCAGAGCAGAGTTGAGTGTTTAAAAACTAACTTTGAGACAGTAGGTGCAGATGTTGGATAGCAGCAATAGTGCTTTTGTCTATGTGGTGCTATTACGTGCTATTGTGGTGCTAGAATACAGTAGAATACAGTAGAATACAGTAGAATACAATAGAATACAGTAGAATACAATAGAATACAATAGAATAGAGTAAAGCTTCAAAGTGTGTGGCGATATTTAAAGAGCAGCTGAGATGAAAGCGACTCTAAGCTACATGATGTACAGCAACACGGCCTGAACAACACATATATTTACATATGTAAGTAAGGTAAACAATGACACTACCAAACCAAACTATGCAAATGCGCACTTATAGCTCACCCACATGTACCCAACCACACACACACACACACACACGCACACACACACACACACACACACACACGCAAAAGAGTTGTCTTTAAAATAGAAACTCAACAAAGGCTAGGTACGCTAATCACTTCCCTTGGGATAGATACAGAAAGGCCCAAACACACACACACACACACACGCCTACACACACACACACACACAGACACACAACTGCGCACAGACACGTATGGTAATGTATTGACATACCAATCAACAGCTGAACACAAACCGCGGTCCCAAACTAATCAACACATTTCCAAAAAGAAATGCACCAGGAACCGCTAATGAATATCCAAAGAAAAAGAAATTAAACGGTTGTTGCGCTGCTGCTGCAAAAAAAAAAGTTGTGACTCCAGAAAGCTACACTTTTGTGTAATTGAGATAAAAAAAAACGGTTCATTTTCCCAATTGACGACCATGTAATTATCACGTTGCAACGTATTAGCGATGGCTTGGCTTTCTCACGGAACATTTCCTCCACGTGAGAAATAATGCTTCTTGTTAATTACAGTAAAAAGGGGAAAGAATGAAAAACTGGAGATAGAAGTTTCTGCACTGAACTGACAAAATATATTCAGAAATAAATAGATAAGTAAGTGTACTCCATTGTTTCCTTGTGCAATGAGGCTTTGGTATGATCCCAGCGGAGTTGTGCCCGACCTTTTCTCGTAATCAGTCTGTTTTGGGGGCCACTTATAATAAAACTTTACCCTGTTCAATGTTGAACTAATGAACATTTGTGTATCTCACCATAAGGCCATTACTTTCACTTCTCACCTACTTCTAACCGCTGTATCCCGGCTCACTCCCGCATTCTAAAGTCACACTCTCTTATCACTCTCTTACCACCCCACATTGCTACTGCCTCTGCTATTCCTCTGCAAAATACAGTGGAATTAATCGTATGAATAGCACACGCTCTGACATTCTTGGCATTGTTGCACCTTATAAAAAAAAAAATAAAACAAATGTAAACCTAGAGCCTCACCTTGGCTACAGAAACATACTCAGACCCTCAAAGAGATAATGAGGAAATGCCAAGCGCAAATGGAAAGCAAACAAGTTGCAAGCGTCCTTTGAGATTCTAACAGACTTAATGCACTTAAGACACTGAAGGATGCGAGAGCGACCTTCTCCTCTGACCTGATGAAGATCAACATTATCTACAGGCGTCAGCTCCTCCCCCAGATATTCTTTAGAGGAATTTCCTGAATATATTCACCAAAAAAGTAGAAGATATAAGGTGAGATATTTCACCCCCATCCGACTCATGTTACCTTGAGTAATTCTGCAGCATTGACCCGTTCTGAATCAACCT
>NC_136015.1:21984609-21987109 GCF_048128805.1 Centroberyx gerrardi
GTTGCATGCTGGGAGGTCGTGGCGGACCGCGACACGCCGCGCCCGCTCCTGACAGCGCTGCGATTCTCCAAACCTCGCCACAAACGGGCCCGCTCGCCGCCATCGCCATTGAAATTCAGAATGCATTTGCGGCGCGGCAGATGGCCGGCGTGTTCTGTGCGCGGCATATGAACTGTTGATTGCAACATTTGCATGAATTATGTGACTTCCCGTTCTGCCTGAAAAACCTTTTGGGTTTTTTTTTTCCCCGGTTGCAATCTGCCGTGCCATAATTCTTCTCCGGCAGTTGTAATAAAGAAAAAAAAACATCCACTTCTGTGTATTTTTTTTTGTAACAGGCAGAATTCACTACCATAGAAGAAGACAAAGTACAGACTGATGTGCCACACACTCAGGAAAAAGAAGGAAGTGCCGCTTTCTACCTCAATCAATGCTCCTGCAGCTTGTTTCTCCTCAAATCATTTCTTGCAATTCATTGTGCAAGGCCAAGGCCATCTGACAAAGAAAGCAGCTTTCAGTAAGATGAAAACACAGAGCTCTGTGTTGTGTGTGTGTGTGTGTGTGTGTGTGTGTGTATGTTTGCAAGCATGTGTATGTATCTCTGTCTGAGTTATGTATGTGTGACTTTTTGTGTGGGTGTTTGTGCATCTTTGTACGTGTACATGTGTATTCCTGTGTGTGTGTGTGTGTGTGTTTTTGTGTGTGTTTTTGTGTGTGTGTGTGTGTCTGTGTGATCCTGGTTTAAAGGACTGCAACAACTTAGAAGCTCTGTACGTGGAAGGCACAAAGTGTCAAATATCCACAAAAGAGGAGAAGGAATTGTGTGGGAGGTGAGTTTGTGTGTGTGTGTACGAGTGTGTGTGTGTGGGGAGGGAGGGGCGAGGGATGAAGGGCGGGAGGAGGAGGAGGAGGAGGAGGAGGAGAGGTGAAGCAGGTGAAGGTATCCAACATCAAACGGACAGGGTTTCTGTCTCCATGGTCCTGCTTACTGAACAGCTAACTATGGTTGAAATTCAAGGCGATGTTCACTTTAGCTAGCAAGCATCGAGGCCCGGGGGGAACCTGTGTGTGTGTGTGTGTGTGTGTGTGTGTGTGTGTGTGTGTGTGTGTTGAAGTAGAGGGGGGGTTAAAGGTGAAGAGCACCAATTGCATATCTGAAGTTTTCCTAAGGTGCATAGAACAAAAGCACACAAGTAAAACACACACACACACACACACACACACACACACAACCATGGATTCACAGTAGGGAGTGTGGAGGGAGAAGCAGCGCTGCTTTTAGGAGAGAAAAAGAGATGGGAGGAGAGGAGAGAAGAAGAGAGGAGAGGAGATGAAAGGATATGGAAGAAAAGAGGAGAGAAGAAGCAGAGAAGAAGAGAGGAGATGAAAGGGTAGAAGAGGAGAGGAGAGAAGAAGAGAGGAGAGGAGATGAAAGGGTAGAAGGAGAGCGGCGAGGACGGGAGACGATAGAAGAAGAGATGAGAGGAGGGAAGACGATAGAAGAAAAGAGAAGAGACGATGGAATAAGAGTCCGGGAGAGGATGGAAGAAAAGGGGGAGAGGAGGTGATAGAAGAGGAGAGGAGAGGAAATCATAGAAGAAGAGAGGAGAGGACGTGATGGAAGAAGAAAGGAGAGGGGAGAAGAAAGGAGCAGATGAAAGGAATAGTAATCGCGGCTGTAACACCGCCAAGGTTGGGGCTTCCTTTCCCTCTGAGGCCGCAGAAACTAACAATCCACGCTCATTATCCTGGACGGTAAGAAGGGTTAGAGAGAGAGGGAGAGAGAGAGAGAGAGAGAGAGAGAGAGAGAGAGAGAGAGAGAGCGCTGCAAGGTGCGAAGGTGCAGAGAGAGAGGGCCGGCGGTGATCCGCTCTCCCCTCTGTCTGCTCCGTCTGTCTCTGAAGCATCTGGAGCGTCTCTGTGGCGTCATGCAGGTGAAACAACGTGCAGGCTGCAGGCAACACGCTCTCTCTCTCTCTCTCTCTCTCTCTCTCTCTCTCTCTCCTGCATCTCTCCCTCCGTCTCTCTCACGGCTTCTCCAGCATGATCTCACACAAATACGTGAAATTAACTCGAACTCTGAAACGCCCATTTACATGCTGTGGACACGTATTATTTGAAAATAACGCTTCTTCGCCACGAATTGAATTACGGTTACGTTTAGGCAAGCAAAACATCTTTGGTTAAGGCTAGGGAAAGGCTTTGGTTATGGTTAAATAAGAAAAATGTTCACTATAAATGAAAATGTGACTCACAGTAGAAACGTCCTTCGTACAAGCTGGGAATTGAACTCTTAAACTCGCCGATATTGAAGTCAAACTCATCCACCACCCCGCCCACAACACCTTTATTCTCCACTTAGCTACTTCAATGTCACACTACTTGCTGTTTATAGTCGTGTCTCCTTCAGGTAACCGTTTCGTGCTGGGAAAACATCATTTTAACACTTTACGTGCCACCGACACGTAATTTGATGCCGTGTTCATTTCACCTTTTCCTG
>NC_136015.1:21992109-22065544 GCF_048128805.1 Centroberyx gerrardi
TCTTTTAAATGGCGGATCGCATTTTTGCATGAAAAGGTCTCAAGAAAGTCTTTTCTCTCATGCCAGCTATTATCTTCTAATAGCAGGTGTGGAAGTCTTGTTTAGAAATTAGAAGCTCTTGAGACGACTCTTTGCTTTAAAAGTCAGGGTATGTCTTTCTACCGCTGTGTAGATAGAGACACACACACACACACACACCAAATGTCTACACACACTGTTGTGATTCCATGCTGTGTGTGTGTGTGTGTGTGTGTGTGTGTGTGTGTGTGTGTGTTAGGTGATCGTGTCTCCAGTCTATATGGAGGAATGATTTCCCCACAGTCCGGCTCTGATTGGATTTGGTCTAATTCAAATAAACGGAGGCCTTGATTTAAATGGAAAGCACTATAGCCTATTATGCAGCACAGTGGAGGACAGTCTCTCTATACCAACTCTGAATTGCATTAAAGCTGACTACTCTCACTCATTCTCTCTCTCTCTCTCTCTCTCTCTCTGTTACACTCTGGCTTTGTCTCTCCATCTCCCTGTCTTTGTCTTTTTATCTCTCTCTCTCTCTATCTCGCTCTCTTTCTCTCTCCCTCTCAAGGTCACTCTCTCCCTGCCTGACACAAACACGCAAAAAATGAGAGATTATTTTTGCTTGATTATTTTTTCACTAAAATCAGCGTGTTTGTGAGATCAAGTATGTATTATATACAGTATATGTGTGTGTGTGTGTGTGTGTGTGTTTGTGTGTGATTGCCACACATTACACATGGCCAACCAAAGCACAGAGGCGGAGGTAAAGAAGCTATTGTATGCATCACTGAATACACACACACACACACACACACACAAACACAATCACACATACACACACACACAAATGCGAATGCATAGGCACAAATATATGCACACACAAGCTATGCACAAGCACACACACACACACACACACACACATACCAAACAGACAAATAGTCAAGCAAAGATGCAAGCATGCATACACACACACACACACACACACACACACACACACACACAGAAATGATTGCCAGGGCTATGATAGGGTATGATAACTTTGGTGACACAGTACAGTATTGAGGTTGGGGAGGTGACAGTATAATATAAGTGTTTTACGGCAGGGTGTGTGTGTGTGCGTGTGAGTGAGAGAGAGAGAGAGTGAGAGAGAGAGAGAGAGAGAGAGAGAGAGACAGAGAGAGAGAGAGAGAGAGAGAGAGAGACAGAGAGAGAGAGAGAGAGAGAGAGAGAGATACAACAGGTGGGTAATTGTCCTGACGAAACAGAAAGTCCCATTAGCCCTCTGTCAAAGAGAAAAGTAGCTCCCTCCACACTGCTTGCTGATATAGATCTGTGTGTGTGTGTGTGTGTGTGTGTGTGTGAGTGAGAGAGAGAGAGAGAGAGAGAGAGAAAGAAAGAGCGAGAGAGAGAATATGAAAGAGTCAGAGACAGAGAGGAAAGAGGAAAGGACTACAATGCCACAAGAGAGGAAACACAGACAGAGAGAGGCAGAGAGAGAGAAATAAAGAGATAAAGAAGAGAGAGAGAGAGAGAGAGAGAGAGAGAGAGAGAGAGAGAGAGACAGAACCAGACCAAAGAGCAGAAAGAGAGCGAGAGACAGTGAGAGTGAACGAGGGAGAGATGAAAGAGAGCTGTTTGAAGCTCGGAGCTGAATGACCATCTAGACCAGGATCGCATTACAGGAGCTCCTAATGGACTGGGCCTATCTGTCTCTCTCACACACACACACACACACACACACACACACACACACACACACACACACACACACCAGATTATCTTTAAATACACACGTACACAAGCACACACACACACAAACATTAAAACAAGATTCTTGTTTGTCTCTAATGGACATGGATACTTCCTATACCATTATATACATCCAGATACACTCAGCCACAGTGCAACACACACACACACACACACACACACACACACACACACACACACACACACATTTGCAGGTCAGCACCTTATTCTACCTAATGGAACTGGATCCTCTCAGACATACAAACACCATCTCACACACTGACACACACACACACACACACACACACACAGGCACTCCAACAGACACACACCTTCACACCGAGACACAAGCACTACCACACACACACACACACACACACACACACAGGCACTCCAACAGACACACACCTTCACACCGAGACACAAGCACTACCACACACACACACACACACACACACACACAGGCACTCCAACAGACACACACCTTCACACCGAGACATAAGCACTACCACACACACACACACACACACACACACACACACACAGAGACAATTCCTCTTCGTTCTAATGGAGCTGGACCCTAGAGAATGACAACCAGGCCGCTACGCATGAGTAGCCATTACCCACAAGGCAGTGCGTCAGGGCCGTGGGGCTGCCGCCCGCCCGCCCACTCTCTCCGCCTTTCACCCCCCATCCATCAAAGCAGGTACGCCCCGCTCCCTTCCCCTCTCTCTCTCTCTGTCGCTTCCTTCCTTCCTTCCTTCCTTCCTCCGTCCTCTGCCTCTCTCTCTCTCTCTCTCTCTCTCTCTCTCTCTCTCTCTCTCTCTTCTCCAGGGAATCTGCAGGTTTCAGAAAGCCAGATTTAAGGCTTTTTAAAGACCTTTTTAGTGCGACCTGGCAGAGTCAGAAAGTAACTGTTTTTAATGAGGACATTTTTTGCCTCTTTGATCTGATTTTTTTGGGGGCATTTTCGTCCTTTTCAGTGGAAAATAAATGAAATAAAACATTTGCATTGTGTATTGGCAAATAAACACTCAATTTGCACCACTAGGATTCGTTTTATATTAAATCATAAAATACAGTCACATTAGCAGAGACATTTTCTGCAGCTTCAGGCTGCGTTGTCGCACTGGAAAGGTCATAGGCTCCCATGAATCAGCTACGGTGGCCCACAGGGGACAGCAGTCGCATTCACGCGTGAATATTTGAATATTTGACAGCTCATTTTTAATTACACGAGCATTTTATGAAATTTCAGGGGTATTTTTGCCTCGAGCCCCGCTTACTTTAGGACCTGCTACCTGGAATTGACTTTAAGAGCAATTCAATTACCGAAATAAAGAAACAAAGATAGCAAAACAGCTTACTTCCAACTGAATGAATGCTCCGAAACTAAAGTGTAAGAAAGATGAAGACTGTAGGAGCAGCCCATATATTAAAGGCTTTTTAACTTTTGCAACAAAGAAGTGTGTCTTGGACTGTTCTTTTGGGGAGATCGGCCTTCTTAACCACAAACGATGAGCTTCATTCCCTCTTTTGCCTTTTGATAAGAAAAAGAACAACAGGAAATGATTTGTTAAAGGATACCCCCGGTGTTATTTTAGTTCTTTTTCTCCCGATGGCCATTAATGCCCTCGGAAAGCTAAACCCAACATTGTACTTTCCACAGTCAGAAGCTCTGCTGACCTGCCTGAAGCCACACACTCCCACTGCTTTCAAAAAATCCATTAAAAACAGCTCAGAGACAAACTGCTGCCTCGACTAACGTAATGCATCATGTCGAACAACACCTGCATTGTATTTTTCTCCTAACATGACTTCAGTCCTCTTCAGCCCCTCCAGAAGTGTCAGTGTGAAGTCATGGAAGAAAGTGAAAATAGTCCCCATTAAACACAATAATTAGCGGTGTGATGAAGTCATGTTGGGACAAACTGCAATACATGTGATGGATTACGTTCTTCAAAGCAGCAGTTTGTCCATGTGAGCCGGTTTTACTTTGACAGGAGAACAGACAGTGGGTCGGTGGGTTTAGACTTTTAATATCTTAACTGTATTTAAGATATTTAAGGCTTTCCAAGGCCTTAAACTTAGATCATTTAAGACTTTTTCAGACGTTTTAAGGAGCTAGATCGCCTGGTCTAAAGCCTCCTCCTCTCTATCGCCATCTTTCTCTTCCTTTCTCTCTTCGTAACACATTTCTCTCCCTCCATTTCTCCATCTTTCTCACTCTCTTTCAGCCTCTCTCCTCTTTCTCCATTTCATCGCCCTTCTTTCCCTTTGTTCCCCTCTCTTTCCATTTCTTCCCCTTTCTCCCTCTTCCTCTAACACCTTTCTGTCATTCCCCGAGTATCTCCCCCGTCTCCCCCCCCCCCCCCCCCCCCCCTCTCTCTCTGATCTTCTCTCTCTTTCTCCCTCTCCTCCCTGTCTCTCCTCGTCATTTCCACTTGTCAGGCTAAAGGGAGCAGACAAATGGATGGACAGATGAATACCCAGATCCACAGACGGGCAAAAAGAATGATGGAGCGATGAAATAAAGGAGTGACAGCGCGTGACAGCGCTCAGCTGAGCCCGGCTCAAGGCCTTAGGAGGGAGCGACGGAGTCAGGGAGCAAGAAAAACACCGGGAAAAAAGGAGAAAAATAGAGGAAAAAACACACGGAGGGAGGAGGAATTGAAGTTTCGCTCCAAAATGAGATGTATACCATCTGAAAATAGTGACACCTGTACACAGAAAAATGTGATTAAAGTAATAATCCATGACATTTTCATGTAAATAAATACTAAATACTACTTTCTATTACTGATTGATATAACACAGCAGAAATTCAACCTATATCCAGTTCATGAAAGCTTTTACATTTGCTGTCATTTCATTTTTTACGTCATTGCGATTGAGATCTCCTTTTCAAAAGAGACTTGAGAAGAAAAATCATTAAAAAAAAATTGACAAAGAAAATACACAATGAAATTCAGTCACACGTTCCAGTAGTCAGCAACAAACAGGGACATGCATTCAAAAAAAGCAACAAACATCTCTGAAAATGTGAGATATCATCGCTCTAAAATCATCAAGGGGGAAAAGAAATTCGAATTTCAAAGCCCCAAATTTGCAGCCAGTTGCATGTATAAGGTGCCAGAAACCGGTCTTGCCAAGATTTAATGAATCGATGATGAATTCATGTGTGGAGTATTTAACACTAACCAGTGCTGTGATCGGTAATCCCTCATGGTATGGTAATGCCTTAATTACTGGATTTAAGAGACAGAGGAGATGTGAGGTGCAGGGGTCACTTCAGAAGTACAGCCTTGTAGATAAATATAACGTTCTCGTTGTCAGAGAAGTAATATGAAGTGTCAGAGTCTCATGAGGGCTGGGCCACTTCAGTGACATGACACAAAAAGTTCTTGGAAAAACAAGTGCATTCATAATTTACCGTACAAAATATAACAATAATACCCGAGAGGGCGTGTTTTACTGTGATCAGGTACAAGGGTGACGATTGGCAGCACTGAAATACCCATAATCAGAGTAAAGTGCATCTTCAAGGTGTTATACAACAGTTAGGAACACATGTGTACTGCCTGGAAAGTTTCCTGTAAAGTAATGTAAACATACACAAGAACAAGAGACAGGAGAAAACAGGCAAGATCGCTATGACAACCAATCAGATCGCTTGGCTGAAACTACTGCTAGCATAATGCAAAATAGTTTGTATGTATGTGTTATAGTTCTCAAAAAATGGAAGTGAGTGAAGAGCAGAAAAAACTCTGTGGTTCACTGTTCATTATAACTCATTTGGAAGTAACTAGGTGCTAAACTGCTGCTTTAAGTGAAATATTGATGTAACTGATATTGTCCATGAACTGAACTAAAGACACTGCAATTATTGATTACAGTTGCGAGGTATTCAGTAATTCAACCACTGATCACTAACACTAACAGGGGTTGGAGGTTTGATTCCCACTGGAGCCACCAATGCTATAAGTATCACTCACTGTACTGTGTAAGGCGCTTTGAATAAAAGTGTTTACCAAATGGCAGATGTTGGGTAAACCCATCCAAACTCTAAAAAGCTGTTTTATTTGTGGAATACAGTTTACCCACATTTTTAGGCTGACCTCGATATTTATGACCTACATGCACAGTGTGGATCGTCAAACTGATTTAAATTGTATGAGGAAATGGTCTTCAAAGGGGGAAAATGCATAAATGAAAGGTGCTACATGTAGCATTTTAACAGCAATATATCAATATCACATTCATGTTGAGATGTTAGTGTAATTATGAACAAACAAGATCATCGCCATCTCTCTCTCTCTGCTGGATCGCTTTACGGCACAAAACAGGAAGAGGTTCTGTTCTTCCAGAGCAAACGGAGCTAAAGCTGAAAGAGTTTCTTGCAACAGCAGATGGTGGAAGGAGGGAAAGACCGATGGAAAAAAAAATCACTTCCAACATGTTTAGCTTCTTCAGTAATGCCAAAGAGAAACCCTTTGACTGAAAAATGTACTGCGAAGATCCTCTCTGCGACAGGAGATGTGAGAAACAATATCGCTGGTGTGAAATAGAGGCTGCCAGTCGTCTCCAACATGCTCTCTTTTGTTTACAGTAATTATACCAAGGTATCGCAATTTATTTTTACAGTGATATATTGATGTTTAAAAATGCAACACAGATTACCTTTAACTCTGAGGCCAGCTGACAGCTCTTTTACATTTTAGACAGGAAATACTGGGGGCGTCCTGGTGGCTCAGTGGGCCAAGGTGCGCACCATGTAAACATGACATCCTGGGTTCAAACCTGTGTCACATCTCACATGTCATCCCCAGTCTTTCTTGTCTCCCTCTCAACTTCTAATAAAGACGAAAAGATAATTAAAATCAAAAACAATTTTTAAAAAACAAGAAATATCGCACCTTTCAAAATGTTCCTCCATGACCGTTCCTTGACTACTGTCTGTACAAAACCAGTGTTGTTAAATTTTCAAAATCATGCGAGGAGAGAGTAGTTATAATTACAGTTACCCACTTCAGCTGAGGGCTTGATGGCCTTGATTTAGACCGACTGAATCTAAAAGCCTAAAAAGCCTTTGCAGTGTTCCTGCTTCTCTGAAAAGATAATTGATTTTTATTTATATTGGTGGCTGTTTGGCTCATGATACCGTGATCACAGTCTGGAGGTCATAGATCATCTTCTTTTTTATTTCCCACCGCATCACTGAGATACATATTGCATTTTGAGCGTAACTTTGCATCCTCATATCTGTGTGTCTTCATGCGTGAATCTGTGAATCCGTATGTACGTGTCAGACCAATAAACACCACCTAACGACAGAGAGATGACTCCAGCGAAGGTGAGAAAATGACAAGAGGAGAGCGATGGGAAGAAAGAAAAAAAAAAAAAACAGGGGTAAAAAATAGACGGAGCAAAGTGTGAAAAGCGAAGATAAGCCGACCATTATGGCTCAAAGATAGACGGATAGATGCACGAGGAAATGGATAGATAGATGGACGGATGGGTGGATGGATGGAGGGGAAATGAAACTTGCAGCCGGAGTGAAGACGTCTCCCACCCTGACGCGAGCAGATATATAATCTGGTGTGCCAGGTGGAGACGGATGAGTGGAGACAGAGAGAGAGAGAGAGAGAGAGAGGGAGAGAGAGAGAGAGAGAGAGAGAGAGAGAGAGAGAGCAGGTAATATGGAGGGAAGACATGACGTGTCCCTGAAGCCAACATTCTTTAAAATGAAAAAGTGAGTGATCGTGTCAAACAGAGGAGAGAGAGCGCTGGGGTGTGTGTGTGTGTGTGTGTGTTTAGGGGTGTGTCTGTATGGATGCCTGTGTGCTTCTACTGGAGGTGTATGCATCAAAGTATGTGTGTGTGTGTGTGTGTGTACATCTGTGTATATATGTTATGGGGGGTGGAAAGGGTCACGGAGGACAAAACGTACGTACATACGCTTGTGTTATTATTTACTAAAAGTCCCACATGTGTGTATGTATGTGCGTCTGTGTGTATGCATGGCTGAGTTGTACTACTCACACACAGACGCACACACATACACACGTGAGACTTTTAGTAAATAATAACACGAGCATATGTACGTGCGTCTTGTCCTCCCATATAGATGTATCAGTATGCATCTAACTGTGTGCATGTCTGTGTTTGTTTGTGTGTGTATGTGTGTGTGTGTGTGTGTGTGTGTGCATCTGTATGTGTGTGATTGTGAGTGTGTACATGCCCAAATGTGTGTGTGTGTGTCTGTGTCTGTGTGTGTGAATCAACTGTAACTGTGCATGTGTGTATGCATTCATCTGTGAGTGTTGCTAGGGGCACGAGTGTGCGTGTGTGTGTGTATGTGTGTGCTCGTGTGTGTGTGTGTGTGTGTGTGCGTGCACGACCAGGTTAAACTGACAGATGGAGACTGATGAAAAGGAGATGATGGAGGGAGTGAGAGGTGAGGAGGAGGAGGAGGGAGTGATGAGACAGATCTGACAGGAGGAGCAGGAGGTGGAAAAGAGGAAGAGAAGGAAGATCGAAAGAGAGAAAAACCCTCTCTGTTTCTCTCTCTCTCTCTCTCTCTTTAGTCATCCTTTCCCACTATTTCTTGTCTGTCTCTTTTCTTCCTTCTGCTTTTCTCTCTCCACCTCTCTCTCCTGTCCTCTCCCTTTATCTCTCTCTCTCTCTCTCTCTCTGTGTGTGTGTGTGTGTGTGTGTGTGTGTGTGAAAGGGTTGAGTAAACAAACCAGAAGTTGTTTGGTTGGGAGCTGTTTTAAATACCACGCGCTTGTCAAAGACAGCCTATTGATTTTTGAGCAAACGCACACACACACACACACACACACACACACACACACACACACACACACACACACACACACACACCAATGCACTTCCTCATCCTGCAGCTCAGCGTAGGAATGCAGCAGGCGAATGGAGAAAAAATAGACGTCTAAGATAGCAATCGTACAGCAAATATATGTACACACACACGCACACACACACACACACACACACACACACACACACACACACACACAGTGGCTGTCTCAATGTATATCTAGATATCTAGGCAATAGATGTCAGCTACCTTTCTAACACACAACACTATATACATATACTATATATAGATGTATGCATAAACACATACAGTATATACATATACATACAGTAAATGCATGTATTCATGTGTGCCACACACACACACACACACTCACAACAGCAACACACACAAGCAAAAATACACATACACACACACACAAAAGCATGCACACAAATACACACATGCGCTATAAAATACAAATAAAACTGCAGATGCACACAAAGACACACATATATGCGCTAAGAACAACGTGCACACACACACACACACACACACACACACAGACACACACCCCCTCCCACACACACACACACACACACACACAATCATCTGCCAATCCGCCCACACTCTCCCCGGATCACGCTATTCATTTCATCTTTGATTCCCTTTGCGGAGATGATGAGTTGGAAACATGAAAGGAATCCAGTGAACTGAGGAGAGACCCATTGTATCGCTCCATCTCTCTCTCTCTCTCTCTCCATCTCCTCCCTCTCTCTCTCTCCCTCTCTCTCTCCATCTCCTCCCTCTCTCCCTCTCCCTCTCTCTTGATCACCCTCATTTCCTCCGTCTCACTCTCCGGCCTTCTGTCTTTCTCTCTCCCTCCACCTCTCTCCATTTGCTTCTCTCTCTCTTTCATTCTGTCTCTCTCTCTCTCTCTGTATCTCTATCACTCTATCTCTTACTCTCTGGATTTGTCTCTCTGCCTGTCTTTTTTTCCATCCCTCTCTCTCTCTCTCTCTCTGTTTCAAAAGTACCTCTCTCCTTTCATTCCCTCTCTCTTATCCTTATATCTCTATCTCCCCCTCTCTTTCTCCATCTTTTTTGCTCTACTTTCCCCTCGCTACCCTAACTTCTCTCTCTCTCTCTCTCTCTCCCTGTCTCTCTCTCTCTCTCTCCACCCCTCCCTTGGGGATCTGGCGGATACCGAGTGGATGCTGCCACTTGGGAATGACGAGGGCGGCGAAGCGGTGGATTAAACACTGAACGATCCGCGGAATGCCTGGAGTCTCACACACACATGCACACACACACACACACACACACACACACACACACACACACACACACACACACACACCACGGTTGCATGCACCCCAACACACCATCACGTCACAGTTGCTTCCGTCTCCAGGATCTATTCTTAGGAACAAGAATATCCTCTTCCCCTTCTTACTTTCTCTCCCTCTCTCTCTCTCTCTCTCTCACACACACACACACACACACACACACACACACAAGCCAATATCTTGTGAGAACGAGCCATAAACCCTCTTCAGTATCTCACTTCACCCCCCCCCCCCCCCCCGCTTTTTCCCTCTTTATCCCTCTCTTTCTGTTCCCTCCCTTCATCAATCTTTCTCTGTTGTTGTCAGAAAAACTTTGTTAAGGAGCTCCAATTAAGCCCGGCTAGATGTGGGGTAGCCATGGCGACAGTGTGGCCCATATTATGGTCTGTCCGGGAGAACAGAAGGAAGAGAAGTGGCCCCACAGAGAGAGAGAGAGAGAGAGAGAGAGAGAGAGAGAGGGAAAGGAAGCGAAGGGGAGAGCAAGGAAGATGATGAGAGAGAGAGAGTCTCAATTTTGGAACTCTCTATAGTATTCCATAGTAAACAAACCAAATAATTAGAAGTTGTAAATATTGATGATTATGTACTATTCTATAGTACATATTTCAAACCGAATAATTACAAGTTATTATAGATAGTGATGGTTATGTACTATTCTGCAGTACACGTTTTCAAGCCAAATAATAAATCGCCTCAACATGGATTGAATGTGTAATTTGAAATGTGTTTGTTGGTTTTGAATGTTTATATTTCGCATCCTGCCTTGGTAATATTGTCAAAAGGCCAAGAAAGTGACTGAACTGAGGGAGAGGAAGGTCTGGCTGATGGGCTGACGGTTCCGATCTGCAAACCAGAAACCCATTCCCATTCCCATCCACATCCTTCCTTGGTCGTTCACGTTCTACTTCATCCGAGTCTACGCTCCATCTGAACAGACGGGAGGGAAGTGACACTCAGGCCCGGGGGAAGCGGAGCTAAAAGCAGCAGGAGAGATAACTAAAATAGCCCTCCGTAAAGTAATGGGAGCTAATTTAGGCCAAGGAACGCTGCCTGAACAAATGGAGACCGCCGTATCTCTAAAAGGGAAGAAAAGGAACGTAAAAATGACATAACTTTATGAGGACAGATAAGGATTTTAAGGTGCGCTCTGTAACGGTTACAGGGCAGGACGTCTTGAAACGGGGAAAATGAACGGCAGGAATGACTTTATCTTTCATGCAGGTAATAAAAGAAATATATGCTTTCTTCGGCCCGCGGTATTTCATTAACCTGATCTATGATACTTTGTGAAAATATTAAGAGTTTTGCTCCAAAATGAGACATCCACCAATTAAAATAAATAAATAAATAAATAAGGAATGGCACTTTTTAAAGTCCAAAGTCTTTCCAAATTGGATATATAGCATTTTGGAAATAAACTCTGTCCACAGTAAGTCTATATAAGTCCATATCTTGCACTGTATGTTAGGCCTTGTGTCTCAGTGTGCATCTGTCACTATTTACTGGAAGTTACTGATATGTCTTTGCACCAATGTTTTTATGGTATTTGGCAAATAAAGTTATTTTCTCGAATCAAGTGACATAATCTTCCAGCACTACTGGAGCGTCTGCCTCATTTCAACATATTGCCTCTTCAAACACCGGTGAAATATAAACATCACAGCTTCTGAGACTCACTACAAGACTGTTTATCACTCGTCACTCTCTCTTTCCCTTTATCCCCCTCCTCTTCCCCCCCCCCTCTCTCTCTCTGTCTATCTGTCTTTCTTTCTTTTAATACAGAAAGTGATAAAAAGAGAAAGCAAAAAGTTTCAGTGTTCTTTGTGTTTTGTTTGAAGCACAATAGGAGTGACAAATTAATTAAAAATTGAGGAATAAATGAAGTTCCGGCATCTCAGTGTCATGGGCACAAATCCAACTCATGACAAACATACATACACACACACACATGCATGTGCGCACAGAAACATACACACATTTTAATTAAGCATTGACAGATGGAATGATTGGGTATCCTGATGTATAGAACCCTCCACCCACATCGTTTTCTCAGCTAGCTTCAAAAATGCACATATACACATTTTAATTAACTCCTGACAGATTACAGTTTTTCTTGCACACTGACATTAAGAACAAAACATCCATTAGCTACCAACAGAAAGACGCAAACCTTGAACAACGAACCTTAAAAGCACTATTTGCCTGTTCTCGCACAAACCGCAGATTTGTTTAATCTTTTTTTGCAAAACCGCACGCACAAGTCTCTTCATAAAGCACAGGTAACCCCGTGTTTTCATATAAAAAGTCATTCAGTATGCAAAACTCCAGTCATTACAACTGAACCCAGTTACCCAGTCCTCAAGGTGCAATCACTAACGAGCATAATTGGTCAAACTCCAATCAGAATCTCGGGATGAATACAAGGGCCACAGTTCACATTTTTTTGGAACAATGACTATTATTTTTAGTTAGATATTTACTTGAATTTGATTTTTACTTGTTTCTCCAACTTGTTTGCCGATACAGTGCTGTAAATTCAGTTTACAGATTCAGAAAATATAATTGTAGTAAAGTAGGTTCTTGTCACACCTGTATCAGGAGACAGAACATGTGAAGAGACTCCTGCACATTGTCTATACTTACAAATTAAAATATTTTATCGAAGAATTACAACAGTTTTGGTTCTGAGACGTTCGTCAGGCAAACGTTCTTTCTACTCTCGCCATTTTGCACCGACTCTCAACACTCATACAGGGAGAAATCATCATAGAAGGGGAAGCGGTGGCCTCAATAGACCAGAATGCAATGCAGCCACAGCTGGCGGATCTGTCGTCGCGGCGTGTGAAACGCGACGCCCTCTTCGACAGCGTTTCCCCTCTTCATCACAGCTCAACTCCTGGAATGCACCGAACATCCCAAATTGATGATATCGTACAGCGGGAGATTATCCGAGGGCGGATTTCTCCTTTAAAAATCAATGGTTACACTTTGCAGTCATTTCAATCAAGCTGTTTTCCAGTGACGCCGCCTCGGGAGCCGCAGCGCTGTGTGGAAACTTGTTCAGCTAATCCGGCAACATGCTGATCTGCGGCTCAATCTGCCTCCCCGCTGCGCCCTGCAATTTATTTGCCTCTATCTGCACCGAGGGGAGATGAATCACAAGGAAGGGGCGCTATCACACTGTCAACCCCCCCCAACCCTGCCACCACACACACACACACACACACACACACACACACACACATACACAGATACATACACTACCAGTCAAAAGTTTGGACACGCCTGATTGAATGTACTATGCTTTTCATTCTCTTAAAGCCATTTTGATCTAAAGGCTTCTGCTTAAATGCTTGAAATGTGTTTCTGAGACAAATATAAACAGTGAAGTTGATCCTATAAATGAATTTCTTTCCAAAGCCTTTGCCTTTCCATCAAGGCAAAGGGGCGGCTGCTTTAAAGAATCTGAAAAATAAAATAGTTTTGATTTGTTTAACACTTTTTTGGTCGCTGCATAATTCCATTTGTGTTATTTCATAGTTTTGATGTCTTTACTATTATTCTAAAATGTGGAAAATAGTAAAAAATAAAGAAAAATATCCAAACTTTTGACTGGTAGTGCTCACACCCCATTGTATACAAACAATCCCACACACACACTCAAACGCACCCCAACACACACACAAATTGCAGACTGTAATCCAGTATAGCTGAGCGGTGAGTTACAGCCCATTATTCCTCTGCTATACATGGGCTTCAGACTATGGAGGGGGGAGATAGCACTCCTGAGGCGCTTAGCACTCACACAAAGCTTATTTTACCTTGTGTATGAGAGGCAGCCAGCGAAGACCTGGGCTGCTTATCAGTGTGTATACTGGGGCACACATGGAGGGGCGTGTGTGTGTGTGTGTGTGTGTGTACAGGAGGTGTGTGTGCAGCCATCCCAGAGGTGTCAGAGTTATCTGCTGAGGCCAGAGAGAAAGAGAGAGAGAGAGGGCAAGAGCAAGACAGAGATAGATAGAGAGGGAGAGAGAGGGGGGGAGAGAGAGAGGAGAGAGAGAGAGAGAGAGAGAGAGAGAGAGAGAGAGAGAGAGAGACCCTGCTGTCAGCGATGTGCAGGGAGGCGTGTAAGACATGGTCAGTGTGTCAATGGCCCGATCTATCTCACACCAACATGTGAGCTAGATCTACACACACACACACACACACACACACACACACACACTGCTGATCCAACTGATGCTCACAATGAATGCTAAATTAGATGCAAAGTTTAAATTCCTACATCACCAACACTACAAGCAAGATACGCACACACACACACACACACACACACACAGGCCTACAGAAACACCCGTACACACACTCACAAAGACACCATCTTCATCATCTGATCCCCAGCGCCCCCAGTCAGAAAAAGCCTATCAACAAAATAATGCTGATCTCAGAACAGCCAGCATGAACTCACATCCTGCTAACTGACCACTGAGCACCCAGGGGAAACTGACTTCAGATCAGCTAATGGACAGAACTGAAGGGTCCAACACACACCACCACTCAAGCTTTAGACAGGTTACGAAGGTTAGCCTACAGCGGCTACCTTCTGTTTTAACTATGTCGGTTCTGATATAACTTAACAAAATATAACATAATTTAAAATATAACAAAATTTAAAAAAAAACAGCCAACGTTCAGCAGTTCTCCAATTCAAAATCGTCCTTTGCATTGCTTGAAATGCGCACTCAGGCTACCATCATGATGCTAACAGACGCTAATATATCAATTCTGAGTTAGTGTAATGAAAGTAATTCCTTTCAATAAAGGGCTTTCAGGTGCTAGCTAACCATCATCACTCATCATCAACCGTCTGGTCAGCTAACTATCACTGTGTTGTTGGAAACACATTTGCTTACTAGCTAAGGTATAGTTAGCTATATACTGTAGTTTGATATAGTGACTAGCGGTTGAATGTTAACACTAATGCTGGTAGCTTTGCTGAATTAGCCTGCTGGCTAGTTAGCTAGCTAACAGTTTGTTCAGGTTAACTGAGCTGACTCTTCTCAAGCTACAACCTAATTTACATCTTTTACAGACTTTTCACTGTTACATTACTAAGCTGACTTACACCCACACCGCAACAGGTATCTCTCTTTTTCTAGTCCATTTTTATTAAATGGAAATAAAGCAGGTTCGGGGCAAACGTCCCAAATACTTTATTTAAATGCACTAAATAAGATGGAAGTATTACAGAGGTTCAACATGGTTTAAGGGCATTTTAAAGAAAGCATTGTCTCCATCACACAGCCTATTACTGATAGCAGTAACCATGCAGGTGTATGTGTATAAGAGATGTCCAAAACACCCACACACACAGTCACACGCGTGCACACACACACACACACACACACACACACACACACACATGTACACACCTAGTAGTACCTGGCAGGGTTATGTTCTTTATCTTAGAAAAACAGGCTTTCCAATTCTAGCTCCTATGGTCAGAGACAGCTGAATGTTTCACTGCACACATCAGGATGCACACATGCACACACACCTGCACACACACACACACACACACACACACACACACACACACACACACACACACACAGCGCTGGCTAGCAGTCTTCAGCAGACACCTGCTCCCCTGTCTGGAGTTGTTGTGAACAGGTGAGGGAAAGCTCAACTGCTGTGACAAGCTGAAACACAACAACACTATTCCTCAGGGAGAGAGAAGAAAGACAGAGAGAGACAGACAGACAGAGAGAGAGAGAAGAGAGACAGAGGGAGAGAGAGAGAGAGAGAGAGAGAGAGAGAGAGAGAGAGAGAGCAGGGTGGGCACAGATCCTATGTGTTTTGACTGATGCGATAATGATGGTAGGGGGAAAGAAAGTGAGAGAGAGAGAGAGAGAGAGAGAGAACAGAGAGAGAGAAAAAAGAGAGAGGGGAGGACGAGGAGAGAGAGACAGAGAGAAAGCGTTGGAGGGGGAAAAAAAACCCAGACAGAGGAGGAGAAGAAGAAGTCAGAGTGTAAATCCCAGTGGGAATAGAAGGACGGACAAAGAGGCCCATCTATGCCAGTCTGACTGACTGACTGATGAGTGACTGAGTGACTGATGACTGAATGACTGACTGATGACTGACTGACTGACTGATGACTGACTGAGTGACTGATGACTGAATGACTGACTGAGTGACTGATGACTGACTGACTGACTGATGACTGAGTGACTGATGACTGACTGACAGTGACTGAGTGACTGACTGACTGATGACTGACTGACTGACTGACTGACTGATGACTGACTGGCAGGCCGACCAACAGCTACTCTAACTTACTGACCACTGACTGACTGACTGATGACTGACTGACTGACTGGCTGGCAGTGTGACCTACTGAGAGATTAACTGACTGCTTGCCTGGATGACTGGTTAGTGGACTCAGCAACAGTTGACTGGCTGGTTGGTTAGCTGGGTTACTGACTGGTTAGCTGGCTAGATGGCAGACTGACTGGCAAGCCAGGTGACTGACTTACTGACTGCTGGTTGACAGACTGAATGACTGACCAGCAGACAGATTGACTGGCTGGCTGAGTGACTGGCTGTCTGACAGCATTAGCTTTAACTGTCCTTGGATTACGTAATCAGATGACAAGCCCCTTACTTTCCAACGGTTATATGTGCTTCTAAACATCTCACTAGTTACTTTTGTGAAAAAAATGTGAAATCTGTACATGCATATACAGAAAAACCACGTGATAACACTTTTCCACATGTACACGTTTTATCACATGTAATTGATGATAATGATGATGATGATAATACTTTATTGTCAGATCCAGTCTGAAATTTTTCTTGCATCACAGCAGCTCCATTTGCAACATCACAAAAAAGACAAAAATTAAGACAGAACACAAAGATACATACATTCAACATATCATTACAATCACAAAAGACTGTAATGATTGTAAGACTGTAATTATGTTATCACATGTTATAACATGTGGAGCACATGGAAATGTTTCAAAAACCACACTTTTCCCATGTGCAAAGCGAATGTGATGTGTCTCCACATTGGATTTTTCCACGTGAAATTCATGTGTTTTTTCTGCTCATTTTCCCGAATAGATGTTCAGGCTCTACTTCTCACACCTCTTTTACCAACTATGCCAATACTCTTTCGGTGAAACAATTCTTTGAATGTGTGCTTGTTTTGTGTTTATGGTGAATTAAGTGCCATGCCTTGTCTGTATGTATGTGAAGTCCTGTTGTCCTGCACTCAGTGTGTCAGCTGTATTGCTTAACTCCATTGTTATGCATCGCCATCAATCAAAATCGCTTTGCACCCGTTGTACTTGGCATATTACAATGATTTTGATTCTAATTTTCTTTTTGAAAGAGCAGAACTGAAAACCACATGCAGCTGACTGCCCACTCTAATACCCTTTTCCAGAGTAAACAAATCTATTAGGCTTCAATCCAGCACTTTTGGGAGTTGCAGTAGGTGTTGAAAGTGGTTAAGCACCAAAGTTAGAGGAACTGTTCTGGCAGCCTGCCTGTCCACCTGCCGCACCGGTCAGCTGGCTGCATCACTACAGTGGTAACCAGAGTAGAATCCTCTTTTGTTCCATTTATCCTGCATCCATCCTGCATCTATCCTGCATCTATCCTGCATCTATCCTGCATCTATCCTGCATTAGTACGGTACACAGTGGCAGCTGTTGTAGAAGCCCTTAATCATGCATTTCTCCTGCATCTATCCTGCATTACAATAATACTGTGGACAATTCTTTCTTTACTTACGTTATAAAGTAGAGCAAAATTGGTAAATCTCAACCAACTAGGTACCAGGGGCCTCATTTATGAAAGTTGCATGCGCACAAATCAGGGCTTGAAAGATGCGTTCGCCACTTTCCACGCCAAAGTTGGGATTTATGAAAACCAAACTTTACGTGAGAATGAAACTTTGCCACCTTGGTATTTTGAACACACTGAGAAATGGAGAAATCAAGTAAAGCGTTCTAATGACTTTTTAATCAGTGCTTTATGCTCCATATAAAATTACAAACTTCTAATAATAATATACCAGAGGAACCTCCAGGCCATAATCATTTATTTGTTGCTTGAGTCTAAACGCCGCCTAGTTTGCCCATAAATCATCTCCCTAATTGCAATGAACTTTCATAACGGGCTCATAAGTGTTGTGTGTCCCAGTGAATTGCAACAAATTCAAGGTGTTAAGCAACTGGGCTGAAAGTCACAGGGTTATAAAAGAGTTTGCATTATGAGTTTTTTGATTTTTATCAAATGAAAAGAGTGTGAAATGTTGAATGCGTGGTTCCAAAGGCAAAAGGCACATTTAGGACACCTAGGTCACTCTCATCTTCCTGTACTGTCATGGCCTCTTTTTCTGGCACCATGTCACTAATTAGGGTCCAACCCACCCCCCCACCCCCCGATTATCAAGGTGCGGTGTTCGTCAGGAGGAGATCGAGCCTCCCCCCCCCCCACCTCCAGAGGCTCCGACACTCTGTTGATGGCGCGGAAATGCACTTCTTGGCGTCGACCTTTCTATCTTTTTTATTTCCACAAGGGTGCTTGAAGCTGGCAGTCTTAACCGCTGCTGTGACATTGCTGTTGCCACTCAGCAGTGCTTTCTGGTTGGTGATACCTGAATTAAGCCACTGAACAATAAGCTCTGGCCTCGTTCCGATTCCTTCGATTTCACACTCTGTGGAATTCCTCTTTTTCAGCCTCGCGCGCCGACTTTGCCGTTTTCTCACAGAAAGAGAATAGAATGACAAGCACATTTATATGCTTACATATTACAGTTTTTCTCAGTCGCTTCGGTACATTTCTCAGATCAGAATTGAAATTCTCAAAACTACTTGTTCAACCTCCACATCATCTAGTCACTTGCACATCTTAAAAGCAGTTTCTCATTCTTTTGAACAAATTGCAAATGCTTTGGCACATTCATGCAAATGATTATGTACAACTGTCTGCTGTTTCCTACATTATCAATTGCTTATGTCATGTTGATCAAAATGTATTATACTGGTTCTCTGTTGAATAGTTTAACCCCCCAAAACATCTAGGCATTAGTTCATTGCATAAGTCATTACATGCAAAATGGTTGAACCAGTTGTCATAATCTGTCAAGCATATTTTCTATACATTTCTATTAGACTTTTTTTGTAAATGTGTCCTGAATTGATGAATTGCTCTCAGGTGAATCTTGACTTTCACTAAAGAAGGGGAATGTGTGAAGCGTTAGATCAACCAATGCTCAACCAGTTCTCTAAAATAGCTCAGAGGTGCATCTCATGAACCTTCAATTGGCAAGCATATATAGACAGAGCACAACACAACACAGTGTTACAAGACAGGAACGTCAGGAGGTGTAGAAAGACCGCACTGTAATTCCCCATACAGCGCTGCATGTACAGTTCTGTCTAAGGGGTGTTTCCTATGTTTACATTTCTAATTTTGTATTTTTTTCCCTTTGTGCTATGCAGTGCTGTAAAACAGTCTTGTCTTCTTCTTTTCTGTATCGCAATGACATGGTCTGTCAGCAAATTACAGTACAAACAGTAAAAGCGTAAATGTGAATCCTGTCCAATCTCTTGCAATCAATCTCCCACATGCAGTAATGTGGAACTTTGTACTGTTGAAATTGAAATATGCCATACAGAAAGAGTGCAGCCTTGTGCATTTTCAATCGTCATCAAAATCTTAGCCATAGTTTACATCAGAAAACATCAGAAAATGACACAAGGACTTGTCATTCTGATGGCACTGACATGTTCATTGACATAAATATTTACTTTTGAGAGATAGACTAAGGATTTTGAGCAAGTTACGGGCTTTTGCAGGTAATCCATTGTGTGGTGCTGTTTGTACGAATTGTTTCGAGAAATGCACTTACCAAAGCGACTGAGAAAAACTGTAATGAATTTGATGTATTTCCCGTTGAAACAGGACATTGGGGCGGGACATAACACATTGAGGGATCATTCAAATGTCTAAACCAATGAAATATCAGTCTGGGAGAGAAAGGCAATTTTGGGATTGTTTCATAATCTGTTTGTCGTTAAAGATACACTCTTTTCCAGGACTTTACTGTAATATATCAATATTATTATGAAGGGTGTTTCATTCACCATTTATGGCTAATTGTGGAGTAAACTGGGATATGAAGCTTGTTCACATGCACAAAATTGTTGTTGTTAAGTTGTGTGGCATTTAGAATGTGTATCTCATTTATTATGTATAGCATGTATAGCTTTGAATATTTAGAAAAGCGCTATACAAATAAAATGTATTATTATTATGTCTTTGAATGGGAAACGTGTGTGATGTAAAGCGTACACACAGTTTTATAAATCAGACTCTTTTCGCCGTACGCAGTTTTCCTCTGCTGTACATGTGTAACCTTTCAGTGCGGAAACTACACACAGTTTTATAAATGAAACTTGTAACTTCTGCCGCCTGAAAAAACAGCTTAACTTCATTTTTCTAGACAGTTCCTCTTGGGGATGGAGCCAAAGTGCAGCGGTAGCTTAGCAAGTGTGCAGTTAAAAGTGGCTTCTACAATGGCTGTATATCTGTAGCGGGCTGGCTGATGGGACTGTCAGAGCAGATGAGGTGATAGAGCAATAGAAGAGGAATAAAAGCGGAAACCTCAGAGCGAGCTGTCCATGCGCGCACACACACACACACACACACACACACACACACACACACACACACACACACACACACACGCATAGCCTGAGGCAGTGTGCTCTCCGGTCCATTAAATCAGAGCAACGTAGCCATCAGGAGAATGTCAATAAGATTAAGAGCAGATCAGAGAGATCACCAGGATCATATCATCACAGGGAGACTGACAGACTGACTGACAGACAGGTAGGTAGGTAGACTGACAGACAGACAGGTAGACTGACAGACTGACTGACTGACAGGTAGATAGACTGACAGACAGACAGACAGGTAGACTGACAGACAGGTAGACTGACAGACAGGTAGACTGACAGACTGACAGACAGACAGGTAGGTAGACTGACAGACAGACAGGTAGACTGACAGACAGACTGACAGACTGGCAGACAGACTGACAGACTGACTGACTGACAGACAGACAGACAGACTGACTGACTGACAGACAGACAGACAGACAGACAGACTGACTGACTGACTGACAGACAGACAGACAGACTGACTGACAGACAGACAGACAGACAGACAGACTGACAGACAGACAGATAGGTAGACTGACAGACTGACAGACAGACAGACAGTCAGATACTGTAGGCAGCCAGACAGACAGGCGGTCAGATCACATCCTTACACCTGACAGACAGACAGGCCGTCAGAAAGATGGACAGTCAGAAAGTCAGTAACCCTGGACAAACTAATCTTACAGCAAACAACACACATCAAATGCAGACAAACTATAATTATGATGCTATTACAAATGATTGCTTATTACTAATGTAATCACCAGCTTTACACAATGTGTAATTTCCTGACAGCATTAGCTACACAAAGTGGTTTGAAGACCTTGAAAACACACTGAAAGGGAGGTGGGGGTGGGGGTGGGGGTGGGGGTGGGGGTGGGGGTGGGGGTGTTACCTGTGCACCCGATGAAGACAGCTGGAGTGCTTTTTACACGCCGTAAGCTTTCTACATGACAGTTTAAATGAAAAATTCCCCTCCGGAGAGAAACGCGACGCATCTTTTAAAGTGCCGTGCGAGTCGTTTCTGCCGCGGCTTGATGTGGCCGAGATGCAGAAAAGAAAAAAAAAAACCAAATTGCTGCCATTGCAGCTTGATGAGGAAGAAGGGTGAGACTGAAGTTATCGCACCTTTTCATTACTCAACGTTTTCGACAGCTTATCTACCCCGCGTGAAAATCCTTGCCTTCAAAGGCTTGAGAGACTGAGTCAGGGCGGTTGAGGCCAAAGAGAGAGAGAGAGAGAGAGAGAGACAATGGAGATAGGAAGAGAGGCAGATAAAGAGAGCGACAGAGAGGAATATGAATGTGAGGAGGGAGAGAGAGAGAGAGAGAGACAGGGAGACCATTTACACCTGGTATTAAGCAAGAGAGAAAGACAAAGAGGGAGATAGTGAATGTGAAAAAGAGGGAGAAACAAAGGGAGAAAGAGTGAGAGAGCAACATAGAGAGCAAGCGACCCCTATTTGGTATTAAAACGCAATCTTCATCTGGATATCTTCTGTTAGTGCAAGGTGTAAACTCACACGCGGCACGCATTTCGATCGGAAAGCGATCGGACCTGCCGGAACGCCCCCGGAGGCGACCGGACCTCAGCCGGAGTCAGCCAGGTGGAAACGCGATGTGTACGGCGCGTGTTCGCCATCGTGAGAAAATGTCCGCCCAGCGGGGGGGGGGAACATCATCACCGCGCCATCACCTCGCCTCCTGCTAGAGAGTCGTAGAGGATAAGCCCTTCGGCGGCAAAGGACAAGTAAGTCCAGGCTGGGAAGTAACACCTGCCATGTTTGTTTTTGTTGCCACCTCCCCACCTCCTCGTGAAAAATGAGATCCGATCACAATGTGGACAGAATGCAGACGAAGAGAAGCCATATAAACACCAGGTGTTAGTAAAGGCAAGGGGTATAATCAAATCAATCATTATCTGGGGTCTATGTGTATTTTCTGGTCCAATCTGGCCTCTATCGTTCAACGTTGTCATGACAACAACACTCTGCCCTCTGTAGAGCGAGACCATCATCAGCATGGTGGGCAGGTGGGACAAAGAACGTCCTATCACGCTTTATCATTTTATCGTTTTAACAAGAGCGCGCGTTTGTTTGTGCGTTTGTTTGTGGATTTTCTGAGGATTTTTGAAACATACTGAAGGTATAAGGAGTCGCCGTTTTGTGTGTGAAGTAACTTCCCCGGCGCATAAATGGGCCGGTCCGTTAAAATTCGAGCAATTTGGAGGATTATATACATGCCGAATTTACCAGAACAGCCTACCGATTAGTAATAAAGTCTCAAATGATATTTTCCGATGTGTGTTTTTTGCCGATAAGTAAGGAAAAAACAAATTGCCTGATTTTTGAATGGACCTTGGCGTGGCAGGAGGGCCTTCAAACAACAACAGCCTCGGCCCACTCCTGCATTTCGCTCACTACCATTCGGGAACCTCTGCTGGTATTTACTAGTCATATTATGCTTCAGTAAAGCAGAAATATTACACATTTAATACCAGGTGTAAACGAGGTCAGAGACAGAAGAGGAGAGACAGACAGGGGACAAAAAGGGACAGAGAAAATGAAAGGGACAGTCCCATAACGGAAAAGCCACAGGTTTGCATCCTGTCAGACTGTCCTCATGCAGCTAAATACCTAAAATATAAATGTGTATATGTTGTCAGAGAGACCAGATAGAGACGTCACCCGCTTCCTAACCACCTCACAGTGACTTCGGCAGCTCACCCCGAAGGCACTCGCTGTGTGACATCTGACTTCACACTCCTGTCTTCCTCGGCGGTGCGTGGGCTCAGAGAAGAGCGGCTCGTGAAATATCAGTTTTCTCTCGACCTCGCTGAAGTTCCCCGCGTTCAAAGTCGGCTGGAGCTCCGTCGCTCCCCAACTCTCCCCGGCACACACACACACACAGCCGGGGTCAGGGGCAGATGCACGGCGCGGTACAGTATATACCAACGCATGCAGGTAAACACACGTATAGGATACTCACACAAAGATAAAGCTAGACGCACATATCTGTATGTACTCAAACGACACACACACACACACACACACACACACACGCACTAAGTAATGTACTGTCATTTCGTCTTCAGTCGTCTGGATGTAAAGCGGTTCAGACCAGACGAGGACGCAGCCGAAGAAATGAGCAGAAACAACAAACCCACCCTTGAGTGAAAGCCTCAGAGGCAGGCTCTCTAAAAAGCTCTCGTGGGTTTAGTCATTTCTCATGTGAATTCCTCTTTGTTTGTTTTCTGCCATGACTGTAATTGGCCTTTTATTGTGCTAGCTGAACTAAAATAAAACTGACAACGGCGCGGTTTGCAGAGGTATCGGGACTCGTGGCTGTTTGTAGCTGCAGACCTCGAATAACCTTTCCTTCGATTTGTGTCTCTGCTGTCGGGTAGAAAGCCGCGCGTCTGCAATTTACAATTTTTAGGAAGAAAGAAAAGAATGTTTTTCTCTGTGGCGCCTATTCATTAATGAAAGAGGGTTTTAACAAGGGGTGATGAAATCCACTTCAACACATAAATTGTGATTTAAACGTTCAATTCGATTAAGGAAATCGTTAAAATTGCTGCTACCCAGCAGCAACAATATTCTGTGAGTATAGTTGAGTCGAGATAGAGCAGGGCTTCTTACAGTCTTTCTCTTAGTTTTTCTCCAAATTAAATGTCCAACTTTTGAAAAAAACAAATGACATCTACAAGTATAAAAGCGACTGAAAGCACACAATTAAAAAACCACAATACCTTTTTAAAGGACGGTAGGTAGCAACGGGAGACTTAAATACCCACTATTTGAAAAGAAAAGTGACACCTACACTTACAAAATGATTGATAGTGCAAACTTAAAACAAATTGCAGAGCTGTGGATAGTACTTAGGATAGTAGGCAATTGTGTCCTGAGTTTACAAAATTACCAGATCCTCTGTATTTTTCATGATGAACTTCAGCTCATGATTTGACGAGTGGAGAAATAACATCACAGTAATGAACTCTTCATCGTCAACCTGGTGAAAAACATTTGAGGAATTCAGTCTAAGCCTTGGATGCCCCTCTGATGGAAATACACACTTAATGTAGAGAATATCGGGACCGCCTGTTCTTTCAGTGACATAGACTGACCGGGTGAATGCAGGTGAAAAAGCTGTGATCCCTTATTGATTTTTCACTTATTAAATCCACTTCAATCATGACGGGGAGATTTAGATGGTCTCCCTGGAAAAAACAAAAACAGAGACCCTCAGCAGGACCGACCTGCAGAAACGAAAGGTGAATTAAAACAGACGAAGGGGTGGAGACGCATTAAAGAAGGCCTTGGCGGGCTTAATATGGATCCCGACCCGCAGTTTGAGAAACACCGGGGGGACATAAACTCATTCTAAAATATCATGAGTGATGGATGTGGTGGAGGGTTAAAGGGGAACGCCACCCATTTTAAGAAGAAGACAGTTGAGTAAAGCTCAAAATCAGAGAGAAAACCATTAAATTTGTGATGTCAATGGGATGCAAAAGCAGCAGCTGCTCCATTGACAATGAATGGGGCGCTGACATGAGATGCTAAATTGAGTTGTCACACCAAAATGATATATATTATATTCTAGCATTCCTAACAGGTAAAAACCAGAATTGAAAACTCATTTGGGTGCAAGAACTCACACAAAAATAAGTCAGTATACCCCATTCGTTGTCTGTGGAGCAGAGCCAGTCCGGTTTCTAGCTTTAGGAAAGAGCGGTGCATATTTATAAGCGTTGACTGAACTGTCCTGGGGCACGGGTGAGTTGTTAAAACGGGTGGCATTCCCCTTTAGGTCACCTGCAACCTTCTGAAGCTCATGTAAATGTCTGATATGTATTCGTAGTTTAGGCTACGTCTCAACAAGCTGCGACCAGCTCGGCGCTTTGAGAAGGCGGGGCCGCCACGCCACATTTTGTCGTTTCAGTCTGTGGCTTCAATCGAGAAACTGAACTCCTGGCACAATAAAAAAACGTAACTTTAGGCTGTATGTTCATGTACAGGCAGAGAGCTGACAAGAGGGATCACAAAAACCCAGAGAAAATAAAGGTAGGCTAAAATACAGCCTAAAAACACAGTGAAAAATCCCTATAATAATATAATAATTAATAATAACCATTCATTCATAGGTTTCAATCAAACAGAGTGGCTCATTCTAGCTGCTGCTTGCAGCTAAAAACTTGCAGCGCAATTTAATTTAATCACTGAGTACGTTTACATGCATACCACCAATATTGCTAAAGGCAATATTTTGATTAAACGTTTACATGGTTCGAAGTAAATTTCGCTAATAACCCAGTCTACATGGATTAATCTGCTTTATGGGCTTTATTGAGCTCTATCGGCAACCCAGTAATTGCAACACCACCAACAGTCACTGACAGGTCTCAGCTGACAGGTCGTTTCAGAACGGGCCGGAAAGTGACTTCTGAACGCCAGGCAAAGTAATTGCTGAGTCATTGGTATTGATCAACAAGCCAATCAACCCCTTTCTGATATATTATTGTGTTTCTGTTCTATGGGCCAGTAAAAATCTTATTTCACCACCTTAAAAAATCATGTAAAGGTCTAAAGGAACCAAAAACCAAAAGAAATGTGACTGAGGCGTTTAAATGCCCCAATAAAGTGAGAAACTGAGCAGAGATTTAGATGTGTTGACTTACTCTGATTATGGTTTTACTCTGATAAAGATAATCAGATAAAGGCGTTTACATGACAGTTTCTATAGTCGGAGTGTCGCCTTACTTGGGTTAAGATCAAATGATCAGTGTGCATGTAAATATACTCTTTTACTCAACGTGCGTAGATGTTTATCGATTTCACATTTTTGCTCCTCATCAGCTTCATATCTTCAAATCATGAGTTCATGAGCTTGCATGACTTTTTTTTAAAAATTTTATGAGTTATCGAGCATCCAAACCAAGCATTCACTGAGCTGATCATACTGACAAACAAAACATCGCTAAAGAACAGCAGGATGGGATTTCTCAAACAGAAGGTGTTGACATGACAACAATCTATTTCCACACTGACAACATTCAATTAAACACCGAGGTTCGCGGCGGTGGAGTGATTTCATCTCTGCGTCTGCATCACTCGGTTATTTAAAAAATAACCTGAGGTCCTATCTGGTAATAATACAGTATGTGCACTAACTTACACACTTAATAAATCTACTTACCGTAAAGCTTCAATTAAAAGCCGAGTCCCAATTAAACGCCGAGTCCCTTCTACTGGCCGGGTGTGGCTACACGTTTTGACAAATAAAGGCCGGTCTCAATTAGAAGCCGGTTGCCATTGACGCTGAGAAGCAGTTTATTTATTTTTTTACTTGCATTCAAACGTCAGTCACATTTGCTGATCGCCATGGCGGCACAGCAGGTAGGCTACCGGTATTTTGATAGGCTCTCTCTCTCTCTCTCTCTCTCTCTCAGTGCATGAGGTTGGCCTACGTAGACGCGCTGTCTTTCGGAGCGAGATCAAATGAATGATTCGTAATTGATATGTTATTCGATAGCCTAATTTTTATACAAGTAATATTCATACTGGTTTACCGGTAAATAAACAATTTGATGGTATTTCCCATCTTTGCTGAGCAAGAGTTTTGTGCCTGTCCCATATAGACGCCTGTCCCAAATACAGGCCGGTTGAGTTCAGTGTTTGAAGCAAATAAAAGCCCGGGGTATTAATTGAAGTTTTACGATATGTACAAAACATGTTTCTCTCTGTTTTTCTTTCTCGGGTTGGAGCCTCCACCCACACGCATCAATTACACTCACTTTGTTCTGCTAGTTTTCTTTGCAGGAGCCATTGTCATTACTAATTTACTGTGGTAAAGTAAATTACATAGTCGTACTCTCTGTTGTGTTGGACTACTTTAATTCTTCCTTTCATTCTTTCTCTCACTAGATTAGCTTTAGCAGTTTGCCGTTATCGCGTGTGTCCACTAATGTAATGTCAATGTTATCTAAAGGAAATATCTTCTATAGAGCCAGTTAACTTACTGAGGCTATCTGTAGTCCACTTGGAGTTTATCTTTGCTCATGTGTACACCATTGAATGCTTAAAGAAAACAATCGTGGTACTTTATTGATTCCCGGACAGGAGGTTAAAATGGGGTTTCAGCGGCTGAAAACTGAGATGCAGTGAAGGGATTCTCAGAAACACTGACGGTCTTTGATTCTTATGAATGCGAAAAGCAGCTCGCACCATTTGAAAGACTGTCTAATGTTCCTTGAGAAACACGGCTCTATTTCTCTCACGATAATACATATGATCAGAGCAGAAAATGCAAGGTGAAGTAAAGTGGGGTGTTCAAGGGCAGCTATTTACTATGAGAAAGACAGAAATAGAGATAAACCTGTTGAGAGTATACAAGTATTTTTACATAATGGCAGATATTTTTGCAGCGCAGATGTTTATCGATTTCACATTTTTGCTCCTCATCAGCTTCATAGCTTCAAATCATGAGCTTGCATGACTTTTTTTAAATTTTTTATGAGTTATGGAACATCCAAACCAAGCATTCACTGAGCTGATCATACTGCAGTTTAATGAGAGAAATCATCACAGCAGTTAGCAGACGTCCCACACCATGCATTTGAGTTAACTCTTCAGAAACCCTAGATACCTACTTCTGTTTTTGGATAAAGTTACAGGAGAGACTTGTTATGTTTGTGGGTGTTAGGTGAATCTCATTCCTGATAAAAATTAAAATGAACATTAGTATCCAGGTCAATACCTGCCCCCGATACTCTACAGATAGTACAAGTATCCTCCTCTTGCACTCGCACCAGTAGCTTACTGTTCCTCATATGGTGTAATCATTTTGTGACACATGAACAACTCATGGCATGTTTGGAGCGGTTTATTCAAATTCTTTACTCCTTTAGTTTAAGTAAGAGTTTTATGGGTTTTTTTTTCATAATGGCAGATATTTTTGCAGCGCATGAAGGACTGTCTGTTTATGGATGTGGACAAAGACCAGCAAATACATGAGGCAGTGTGTCAGAACAGCAGAAGAGTCTGAAGTGGAAGCAGTACTGAAACAATTTTCTTGATTGCAGTGCAAACAGCATTGGGGATTTCAGCGTCTCTCGGGTACGGGCCGCTTTGTCAAGTTTGTTTACATTCGGGGGGAAAAACTCAACAACCTTCATATGTCAAAGCTACACAGATGGATCCAAATCACAGGAATAACAATTTGAACCACAGTAAATTGTTGAATTGTTGAAAAGAAAGAAAACTCATAGGAGATGTTTGGCTGTAGTACAGAGAGGAATGGGAGAGATTTGAGGCTCATGCCAGTATATTAAAAAGGTAAGCTTGAGAAAAGAATGCTTTCTTATTGATGCCCATGTATTATTTAAATTGGTTTTTATGGGATTTTAGATTTTCTAAGGCCCAAGGTTCATGAAACTGATGCAATATACTGTATAAATGATCAAGTAAGCCTTCCTTTTCTGACCACTAGAGGATGACAGAAACTGCAACACATTTGTAAATAACACACAGCAAAGCCACTGCACTACGGAGGCCTACTAAGGACAAACATTGCAAAGCAGCGTGCAATTAGCTTAGCTAACAGCTAAGCTAATTGTACCTACGGAGAAGTGCCGTCGGTTACCAGTCTCGCTTTGCCAGATCTTTGTCCCGCTGAAGGTTACATGTCCCACAGTGACAAGTGAAGAGGGAGGTATCAAGTTAAGTTTACTAGTTTAAGTTTACTAGTTCGCTCACAGCGTCGAGCTCTGCTTTTAAACAGCGAGGGAGGAGACGAGCTAGTTTTAAAAACATGAAAACCTACTGAATGAAATGGGAGGAGCTTCGTTCCGGAGCGTAATTTGACAACAAGGTTTAGAAAAGAGGTGAAAACAGCAACACAGCTGCTGATGTGTGGATGTTGGTTTATATCATTATGTCTCAGGGAAATCTCCACATAGCACCTGTTTCAGGATTGGTCATAAGGTCTGATATCACTTATTGCAGGTTTAAGTACTTAGTGAAGATGCAGGATAGCCACACCAGGATTGAACAGCATTTGTTAATAATTACTAGTGTTTGTTTTAACCTGCTAAGTTTAAGTTTACTGCATCAACAATTCAGATGATATCAGGTAATTTTGTATAGCTTCATATGTCTTTTGTGTATTCTACATCTTTGGGCTTCTTCTGAATGCAGCAACCTGTGTTGACAAGATTTCCTCATTGGCTCTGAACCCGGCGGGTCGTGAGGGCGAGGCACTAGCGGACCGGCCATCGGGAGCACCGGGACATTTCCCGGTGGCCTGAGGGTCATTTTGGCCTGCCGTGAACAGTCAACTTGACCAGCGATAATATAGCAAGCAAGCAGGAATGAGTTGACAGACCTCTCAGAATCCACGCATCAGGCGCGACTCTCACTCTCGCCGCAGTGTCCCCGGCGCGAGGGTGCGACGCACATAACAACCGTCTACCTGCTTCTCCACCGATAACATTTTAGACGAGTCGCCCGGCGAAATGGATGGTCAGAAGAAAAGGAAAGGTGGAGCAGAGAGGGAGAGAATAAAAAAGAGAAAGGCCCTTGCCACAGACGCAGCTAAATGTTGCAAAATAAGCAACATGTTCGCCAGTAAGGGACCAGGTCAGTCAAAAACACTAGCTAAAACAAACACAGAGGCATGTTTTTTGGACTTTCGTATTATACTTGCAGTTATGTAGCCAATGTTCAATTTCATTAATGAACAAATAGGTAACATGTAACGTAACATTAGCATTACTGGGTGGCTAACGTTAATGGAGCTGTCTTGCAACCCCGAAGGAGCCCAAAAATGTTGTGTTTTAGCTATTGGCCCGGGATGGAGGCAAATTCCCGGCCTGAATTATTGTTTCAGTCCGCCACTGGGGCGAGGAGCGCACATCGGCCCGCTGATGGAAGCGATGATCTCCTGACACTGTGTTTATCTTGCGGTGCCTTCATTTAGATAGAAAGCTCTGTCGTTCCCTCTGTGGAGCGACTCCGCTGCTTCCCACCGTGCATCAAATCCCCCCGGTGTCTTACTTTAAAACCCAATTTTCTATTGTTTACCGTCGCAGCAGCGCCACTCACACCATGAAAGCCCATACTATAAACTCAGAACCAATTTCTTTATAAATCCATCCGCCTTTAATAACGCCCGAATAGAAAAATAATGTGACAGGGGCAAAATAATGTGACAGGGGCAAAGTGTTAGAATATGACAGGATATGAAATGAAAAAAGGAAGAAAAGAGAAAACAATAAAATCAAACGCCACTGCAGTAACCACAGTGATTGAAAGATACAGAGAGCGTCCTTTCACCGGCAACAACAGCGGTGGAGCCGTTTGTGTTCAGCATTCATGCCCATTTGTGCTGAACTGGACGCACTGCGGCCTGCTGGACCTCATGGAAGTCCATTTCTCCCACGGGTCAGTGACCCATCAAAATGATTTCAATTAAACTGAGGCTTTGTTTTGGTTTGGTATGCCTGGGGTGAAACACGGGCAGCGTTTACAGTCTGACTGGTTCAAATGTGCCAGGGAAGATCAATCAATCATAGAGACAGACCGCTTAAATCCACTTAGGATAGCAATTGGAACCAGGTCTGATTTGAGCAGGACAACAAGGTTGGCTCTCGATATCTTTTATCCAGGGTTGTTAAAATGTTTCACCCAATGAGACATTTGGGGCTCGTTCACACCAAGCATGTTTGGAGCGGTTTATTCAAACTCTGATGTCCTCCTTTGGTTCGGTTTGTTTGGCCAGGTGAGAACAATGCCTTTTGAACTAAATAATGGCCCTGAGATGCCTGGAAATATGAGTCTCAGCCCTCTAACAAGAGAACTGTGGTGCGGTTTGTTAGGAGTGAGGACGTAATCCAGCCAACTAAAGCAAACAACCAAAACCCCAAGGGTTTATGGGTAGAAGGAGATGGATGATGACATCTGATAGCCAGCAGCTCCTGGCTGGAAAGCCTAACATAACAACATGAAGTCTGGACTGATGCTCATATTTCCTCATGTGATCTTACCTGGTATGAACACCAGAGAAGATAAATTACAGCAAAGAGCACAAACAAGTCCGTCATGCTCAGCTAAAGTTACCGGAACTGGAATCGGATTTGTTTCGTCTCCGTTTTCACTTTGTTTGGAAATGCTATTACTGTAACCACTAACAATGGCACTTCAGCTAATGCTGCTGGAGAGAACCAAGGATAAGGACTATATATATATATATATCCTCTTCCTTGCGTGAGCCATGTATTCAGAAGTCCTGCACCTGCACTTCACTTGACAGGCAGACAGGGCCTCGCCTCCGCAGTCTGGAGAGAGACGAGCGCTCCGGCATGTTCCACCGACCCGTTCAGTTCTGTCACACCGTCAGGCAGCCGACACCTGACTCAGTATAACAGGTCCAAGGCCATTAAATACTGAAAAAGGAAAAAAGGAAAATCAAAAGCAACCAGAAAACCGGATATACTAGCTACCAGAATCTGTGACTCCCTACCAGCGCCTGCAGATGTCCAGAACAGATGGACCCGACCGACTGACGAGATCGCATGAATCCATAATGCGGCTCGTCAAAGAGGCATTTTTTACTCATTTATTTATACAACGTAAACACGCGGGAATAAGAAGCAGCATGAGGTGGAAACATTCTGAATTTTTAAGCCTTTATTAGGTTGTGTAAAGATTAGAGACGATGCTGCTAAACAGGAGTCTCAGATGTCGTGACCCATTTCTGACTTTAAAACGAGCGCGACCGGCGCACACCCGGCGGTCGACACACAGAATAATTTGTCGGACACGTTTTGGCGTTTTATTTTCTCCACCGATAGCATCTCGCTGCAGCGGGCTGCGGCAGATAGCGGCCGTCCGACCGCTTCCGTGGAATATTTTCCTCCTTTAACAGGAATCAAAAAGATGTTTAAACCCCTGCAGACAGAGAGCAGAGCCTCCTTTCATCTGCAGAACAGATGGATAGAGGGAGCGAGGGATGAAGACTCTGAGAGGGAGAGAGAGAGAGAGAGAAAAGGGAGAGAGAGAGAGAGAGAGTGGAGGAATCTTGTTCTTGTTAATGTGAGAAAAGAGGTGTGTCAGGCGGAATAAAAGATAACGAGTTACAGTGTGTGTGTGTGTGTGAGAGAGAAAAAGAGAGAGAGAGGTATGAAAGAGAGAATAATGAGAAGGGAGGCAGAAAGAGGTGGCTTGAGAGAGACAAGTGAAGGAGTCAGAGGAGAAACGCATCTTTAATGCAGATTGCGGCGCGGCGCTCTGCTTTGAGGTGTGAACCCGTGTGATGATAAGCAGAGCGTCTCCCGGCCCGGCCTCCTCTCACCTGGAGTCGCCTCAGCTGAAAGTTTAATGCATCCGCAACAGTCCCGGGTCAAGCTCAACTTCAACACTTTCCTTCTGGAACGAGATACTGGCCATGTTTTCTCACAAGTAACCCGCGTTATGGAGAAACATTTAACTTCTTAGGTGTTTTTAGACCTTTGCCTGCAAAATGGTAACAATTTTGAGCATTTTCATTCTCTTAAAGCCATTTTGATCTAAAGGCTTCTGCTTAAGTGCTTGATATTAGTTTCTTAGACAAATATAAACAGTGAAGTTGATCCTATGTATGAATTTCTTTCCAAAGCCTTTGCCTTTCCATCAAGGCAAAGGGCGGCTACTTTAAAGAATCTGAAATATAAGATAGTTTTGATTTGTTTAACACTTTTTTGGTCGCTGCATAATTCCATTTGTGTTATTTCATAGTTTTGACGTCTTTAAAAATGTGTTGTGTATCAAGCTAGAAAGAACAGATGGTTGTAGTTGGAGTGGAAATTTGGTGGAAATATTCACACCAAAAAGTTCAGATAATCGCAAAAAATTTAAAAGTCTATTTAAATCTTTCTGTGACTAACAAAATCTGAACTGTATTTATGAGGTAAATCACATCCATCCATACGCCAAGCAAGTTAATTAAAAAAATACACTAAGAATTACCTGCAAAGAATATTCATCCTATTACAGGTAATGTAAGTAAGCTTTTTAGCGCCAAGCAGATCTGTTTCTGTCTCGGGCTTCACTCCAAAACACTAAATATCCACTTTAAAAAGTATGTTGCTACCTGAAATTTAGTATTTTGCAAGCAAAGGATTTAAGGTGACTCATAACATGAGCAGTAACCCATAATATGCTTTCCTTGCATGCCAGCAATCATTTTGTCAAGAGTAGGCATCAGTTTTTCTTTTCTCTCTCCACATGGGGGCTTTCACTTGGAAATCAAACCTTTCACGTGCGCTTCCTGGTCTGGCAGCGCTCGGTAATGACGGGCTCAGGAACAGATTTATGTATCCCGCTGCCTGTAACTTTTAGCCATTGAGCTGAAACTCTCATCCAGAGCAGCTATGAGGGCAACAGTTCAATAAGCCTGAATTCCTGGACCTGCCAACAGTACAAGGATTGAATAGTAAGAGGAGAGCAGGGTCAGATGTATCATGCCCCGATAATATTCCTGCGAGCTTCTCATCGTGTAAGAGGAGAACTGCTATATGAATACAAACCAAAATAAGAGCTAAAGAGAGAGAGGGAGAGAGAGAAGGAACATTTTTTACCAGTAGATAAGAGCATATTAGACCGAGCAGAGATAGATAGAGATGACAGAAGATGAGGAGTGACTCTGCTTGTCCAGACTGGAGCGGAGAGGTCAGTCCACCAGAGAGCCAGGAGGGAGAAGAGTCCAGGAGGGACGACCCGAGCGATCCGGTCTGCACAGTTAGACAGGATCATCTGTGCATGTGACGCCCTGAAGAGGACTGCAGTCATTCAAGAAAATCCTCCAGCACACAAGAAGTGATGCGTTTTTTTGTTTCCGGCAGCAGCAGCAACAGCAGCGGTTTGTTTGGAGTAAACAGAAGAAGAAGAAGAACTGGGTAGTTAGCATGAGCAGCGATAGCCACCATGGCTGCACAGACACAGAAAAGAGAAACTCAAACTGCGTCAACAGAGAATCCAAGGGAAAAGACGTCACAGGACTGGAAACACTGCAGAAACACCACAGTGAGAAATGAAGATGTTGTGTATCAGCACTTTAGAGACAGCTGAAGTCTTGTCTCTCTTGTCTCCAGCTCCTGGAGAGACTTGAAAACTATACTAACTAATGAAAACTATATAACATGACATGACTAACACAGTGGATTCAGGCAATCTATAGTGGGCTTTATTTCCCCAAGACAAATTTCTGTACATTTACTGTACTTGGTGAATAAAGTGTTTCTGATTCTGATTGTAATTACTCAATCAGCTCTGCCACAGCTGCAATTACACTGTGTGCCACACTGCTTCAATACACATCGATCTTGATTGCTGAATGTATAAATGAAAAAAATCTTTGACCTAGAGTCATAATCTGCAACATTTTCACATAAATAAATGTCCGTTTTGCTACTCCTATGTCCAGCTCATGAAAGCTTTTCCATTATAAGGAAAGCACAGGAAGTGATGCGTTTTTACATTTCCGGTTTGTTTAGAATAAACAGAAGAAGAAGAACTGGGTAGTTAGCATGAGCAGCAATAGCCACCATGGCTGAACAGACACAGAAAAGAGAAACTCAAACTGCATCAACAGAAAATCCAAGCTCCGCCCACACTGTTTGATTGACAGGTGATCTGTGGGATGTGCAGTGCAGAAACATGCAACTGGAGCTGAGCTTTGTGACTTAAGCGCCATGCTATCCTTTAAAGGAGGGGTATCTCTTGCTTTTTCTGCAATTTTATATAATTACCTGGTGTCTATACAATACATCTGTTAAGTTTTTTTTTCAGTAAAAGTCGTTTAGTTATAGCTTTAGCTATTCACTTCCCAGTGTTTGTTTCCCACCTACAAGAAAATAGATAATTTTACATAAGCAGCTTCTTATGCTAATGAGCTACTGCTCTGATTGGCTGGCCATTCTGGAAGGCCCACCCTGTTCTTAGCGCTGATTGGTTGATTTCAGACAGTCCAGTGTCTACATAGACACTGGAGCAAAATCTGACTGGCTTGTACAAGGGGGCATGTTTTATAGTTGGTGACTTTGGGGAAACAGCATAGTAATATGATACCATTTTTTTTACTGTGATTACTTCACACCTCCAAGAACCAAAATCACCATAAATACTAAGAATTGCCACATCCTAGGATACCCCACCTTTAAAAAGCATCATAGTTTCATAGTTTTCATTTTGTGCTTTCATTTTGCAAGAGCAGGTGTCACTTTTTTCAAATATTTAATTTGAGAGTTTCTGATTCTGACACTAACTGCTCAGTCACAATGACAGGTTCATGTGCAGAACACAGAGGGTGCAGATCCACCGTCAGTTCAGGGGCCGTACTTTCTCTTTAAAAAAAAAAAAAAAAGAACATGCATTAAATAAATCCCAGACATAAACTGAGCTTCTATTCAATCAGGAGAGAACAATTAAGAAAGAATGAGTTCTCATTTCAGCCGGTGAAATGCATTTTTGTTTTAAATTGACTTAATGGACAGAGCGGAGCGAAACTGTATTCATGCTGCATTCAATAAGATTTAAGTGATACATTTTTAAACCACGAGTATAGCTGATTAATATCCACTCACTCACAGCAGAAATGAATATATCATCACATCAAGATATGCACACAATCAGCTCCCTGCAGACCAGGACTGCAAAGCACTCTTATTTTCCCCATTTAGTAAAAGAGAAAAGAAAAAATGAAAGAGAAGAAAGGAGAAAAGTAGGACAGCCATTCTCATGCAGGAACCACCAGGAGAAGACCTGATTAAATGTAAAATAGTAGCAATTATGTTTAACGTAGATCATCTTTTTTCACTTTATTCCTTCATTTCCCTTTGTTGTTTTGTTCTTCTCTTGACAGAGCCGAATGGAAAACAGTAGGGACCTTCGGTGAATGAAACAGCTGGCGTTGAAATGAAAAGAGCGGTTTGAGCCGGTGGATTCGGCGGCGAGGCGGAATGTGTAACCACCAAACAGAGATGAAGAACACGGCTAAAGATCGGGTTGCTTTATTAATTGAAATCTTTTCAATTATCTCTAAGCGCTTGCTTTAGTCGGGCTGGAGAGCGAGATGGCCGAGGGCTTGTTACTTCTGGAGCAATCCAATTGGCTTCATCGCGCTAGACAAGATGAATCAAAACCAGAATTAATTGAATCCATTCAAAATAGCAAACTGACCCCGGTCTGGAAACGTGCGTTACTTTTGTTGCAGCAGTGGCATTTAATTTAAAAAATACGTGGTACTGCGGTGTGCTGGTTTGATTTGTATTATCATTTGTACCCAGCATGACCCAGTTCAGCTGGGTTCAAATTAGGTTGGAATATACCTTCCCATTGAGAAATTAAAAGTTTCACGCGTGTCTCTTAACACGAGGGTGGCAAGTAATTAGAGAGATCATCCAGCAACCAAAGAAGCTAACAACATGCCTGAAATATTAATGTAACAAGTCAGACAAAGAAAACATTCATATTATAAATAAAAACAAAGAAACAAAGTCTCCATTTTGCAAATATGAGGCACTGGGAGCGGCAGGAGACAACTGCTCCATGTCTTCCTTTTCCTTTCTACATCTAGACTTCGTGCAGTTCGCTGACACTCTTATCGCGGACGACTTCATCATTTTTATCATGTGGAAACCTTGTAACTCCGGCTTTGTGATTGTCGTGTTTTCACTTCGGTTGGAGGATTACACGCTCCTCTGTGGATGGGGAAGATTCCGCCATCAGGTTTATAGAGCACTTTCAATTTCGGATAAACTCAAAAGTGCACGGTGGTCGAGCTGAAAAGGAGGCTGCTGCTTTCCTTCGCTCCTGAGAAGTTGACATTTTCAACTGACAGCGACAAAATATTGCACCGGTAGAAAAAAAAAAAGCGTCAATTCATTTCTGCATCAGCAACATTACAAGCAACCAACAGTAAGGAGGGCCGGGTCAGAGCCACAGCAAGGTGAAGAAATGACAGATAGGCAGAAATGGTAGGGACGAATCTGGCTTTCCCTTTGTGTGTGTGTGTGTGTGTGTGTGTGTGTGTGTGTATGACAGACAAGTCCTATATATAAACCCCAGGTCATCTCAGACTGCCCAAATCATGCCCTTTGAGGAGAGTTTGAGCCTCCTCCTTCAGGCTAAATCGAACCGACACAAGTTCTTCTTAATTTATCCCACGAACCACAAACCTGCTAAAGCGTAAAACAGATAAAACTCTCCGCTAATTCAATCTGCCGCTCTTCCCAATGCTCATTTGAAAATGTCATGTATGTTTCTGTAAATATGTCTTTTCGGGAGGGGGGAGTGGGCTGTGTGCCTCGCTGGAAGCCAAATTGAGCAGACGCTCTTATCCAAATAAGGGACTCCGGATCCTGCTGCCTGTCAAACTAATGTGAAAATTAATAGGGGTGTAAAATGTTTGCCTCTAACTATATCCAAGGCCAACACTTATTAATTATGCTTTAGAGGTTTCCTCCAATATGGATTTACTTATGTGTTAAGGTGGATTTTATTCAGCTTTGAAGCCACAGTGAAAAAAGTAAAAATTACCAGCCATAACCAGCTTAGCCTTCCAGCGTTTATCCTTGACGTTACCTGTGTCTGCACATCCATGAGCACTCTGTGTGTCTGCATACACTCTCTCCTAGTTTACCTGCAGCGAGTGAAATGCCATTATCTATTCCTGACCTGACCTATTTTTTTCTAAGATCTAAGATTTAAGTCTTTTTTTTTGTTCGGCGGACAGCTGCAGACCCAAAGTGCAGAATGTGCATTCGTGAAGATAACACATCTGCACCGTGGTTGTTAGCATAAGTCGATGACACATAATATCTTCATCTATTTCGGTTGACATGATTTCACTCAGTTGCTTCAATTAATTGGCATTAAGTAACTTTCCAACACGGACAGGTCTGCTGCACAGCTTACGCTATAGCCTGTAATTGACATATATACAAACGAGTCAGTTAGCTAATAGTGAAGAGCTAATTTATCACGATGCATAATCATAGCACTTTGCTTTTTTGGCTTGAGAACAAAATGTGCTGAAGACACCTGTCGCTCGCTTGTAGCACCGTCTGAAAGTGAGTTTGGAAAGACAGAAATCTCAGCACAGGGCAAAGTAATCATTGAGTCGCTGGTATTGATCCACAACCCGATCAAACCTCACAGATACAGGATATTATGGTGTTTTTTGCGGTAAAAATCTGATGTCATCACCTTTAAAAAATCATGTAAAGGTCTAAAGGAGTGCTGTGCTGCGGGACAGTGAAAATCTAAGTTAATGCATCAAAAAAAAAAAAAAAAAAAACGGATCCAAATAGGCAACAACACTATTCCAGGTCTATAAAAGCAACTGTGTCTTCAGAAAGATCGAGTGTGACAGAGAAGAGCCCGGTAAAGAAATCAGAGCCGGGAGGAAAGGCAGAGATGAATGCCAATCTGTCTCCTACAGTGACGGTAATATTTCTGTGTGTGTGTGTGTGTGTGTGTGTGTGTGTGTCTCTTCCTCTATCTGGGCTCCCTCTCATCCTCTTGTCATGAGGTCACGGTGCATGAAATGACTGGGGAATGACGAGCAGATACAAATCATGATAGGCTCGGGCTATCCGTGTGCATGAAATTATGCTAATTGCTGCTGCATAATGTCACCGCTAATGCTCTGCGAATTGACATGTGGGCCCTGAGCGCAAATACACACACACACACACACACACATCCCCGTAAGTGAAAACACACAGGCAGACACAGAACACACACGTACTACACACATTAAAATCCACTCAGCTGTCAAACCAGTTCCCTAAAGTAAAGCCGGGCATAAGTGTGCGAAACACACACACACACACACACACACACACACACACACACACACACACACACACACACACACACGCACAAATCTACTTAGCTGTCAAACCTGTGCCCTGCAGCTAAGCAGGACGCAAGTTTGCATCCTTGTACAAAACACACACTCACTCCCTCTCTCTCATACACTCACATACACACACATGCGCATGCACACACACTTGCACACACAGCAGAGCACGAACTTTCAAACAAACACACACACACACACACACACACATACAGATCAGGCACTTGAAAGTGAGCATTGCTAATCCTGCAGTAGAACATAGTGCAGTGAGATTTAGCCTCCTCCCATACTTGGCAGCCAGTCAACTCCTCCAACTCTAAAACACTCTCAAAATCCATAGGCATATGTACACTCATACACACTCCCACACACACACACACACACACACACACACACACACACACACACACACACAGAGCAGACATACACAACAGACACACACATAAAGACCTCATATGCACCAAGGATAGCTTACAGCTTATGGACTTTGGTTGGCAACACAAGCTGCAAAATACTTCCTAACAACACGCAGGCAGAACACACACACACACACACACACACACACACACAGTGATCTGTCCATTAACCAGCTAAAAATATCACCCGTCCCTCTCTCTCTCTCTCTCTCTCTCTCTCTCTCTGCCGGTCATCAGCCTCGACCTGACAGACGGACAGATAGATGCTGTGGTTCTGACAGGGGAGGAAGAAATAAAATGCTGGGATCCAAGTACAACTCACTATGGATTGTTAGTGAAGTTATTATTCATCTTCCAGAGGCGGGGACTCGAGTCAGACCTGATGCATGAAGAGAAGACTTGAGACTTGACTTGATGCATGAAGAGAAGACTTGAGACTTGACTTGACTTGGGTTCTGGTGACTTGGGACTTGACTTTGACTTGTACTCTGACAACTTGAAAAGGTTTCTAAAGTCTTGACTTGAGATCTTGTGTTTGTGTAAATGACTTAGATTGAAAGTGATGAGATTTGTTCCAGCAGACGACTGAATTTAAATTCTGTTTTCTGAATTTGTATGGAATGATTGAATTTATTGAAGTTGAAACTGATTATAGAAATCAAACTCATGATGCTCTTACCAAGTTTTTATCCTATTAAAACCATATTGCATTGAAAAGTCCTAGATATTTAGTTTTCGGTAACACTTTACAATACAGTGCACTAAGTTAAGGGTTAGTTAATGCTTAATAAGGGTTAATTAATGCTTAATAAGCATTAACTAACCCTTAATTAACAGTTAACTAATGTGTAATTTACTAATGGTGTTCATGTTAACTAAGGTATTAATTTAATTTATACATTATTTAATAGTTTATAAAGATGACTATTAAATAATGTATAAATTAATACCTTAGTTAACATGAACACCATTAGTAAATGATTACCAGACACATTAGTTAACTGTTAATTAAGGGTTAGTTAATGCTTATTAAGTATTAACTAACCCTTAATTGTTGTACCCTTATTGTAAAGTGTTACCTAGATTTCTTTAAGATATTAAATTGATACTGGACTTGATTTGTTCTGACTTGTTCTAGATTTAGACTTGAGACTTGACATTAATGACTTGGACTTGATTTGAGACTTGTACCTCAAGACTTGAGACTTGAGTTGGCTTGGTCACACCTCTGTCATCTTAAGACCTTTGCTGGTAAAAGTAACTTGACTTGCTGTTCTACATTTAGACTTGAGACTTCACATTAATGACTTGGACTTCACTTGAGACTTGTACCTCAAGACTTGAGACTGACTTGGGACTCGAGCGAAGTTGACTTGGTCTGCACACCTCTTTCATCTTAAGACCTTTGCTGGTAAAAGTAACTTGATGATCTTGTATTATTTGAAGTGTTGAGTGCTGAGTGTCAGGTAACAATGTCCAGGTTTTCAATCCAAAATGAGACATCTATCATTTGACACCATTTCCAATCGATCAATAGCATGAAATCAGATCAAACTGTACACTTGTTTTATGTGTTTGTCAGGCAAAACGAGGCTGAATCTTCTATATTTTACAGCTGCTGAGCGGTGAATCTTAGTTAATGCGTTTCCTCCTCCCCAATATAGATATATAGCAGTTTTGGAAATGAATTCTTCATTTTTCAGCCCAGATCAATATATAGCACTTTGGAGTAAAACCCTTCACATTTTCCTCTCTGACAGACTCGACACTGCAGCTGTGAAGCTTCATCTTCTGTTGCTGCTGTTTTCAGTCTGAAAGCAGCAGAGAAGATGGAAGTTGGGCTGCTGTCCAACACAGCAGGGCCTTGCACTATAAAACACATCAGCCTTTACAAGTGATTTAATCTAGTGTTCAGTCTTGAAGGCTGATTTTGACTGAAACAAGAGAGAAGAAAGCAGCCCAGAGGGAGAGATAACTTCACTTGTTTCTGAGCAGTTTCACTTGTTTCAAGACTGTGAATTCTCCTTGAAATGAAATACAGTATCTCTAAATAGGGCAAATCACCCAACTTGTTTCACCATAATGTTACTTGATTGAAGAAAATCTTTGAATCAAGTTTATCTGCCTTGAAAACAAGTCTAATTATCTCACCATATACAGATTTTCTTCGCTTCTTCTGAGAAAAATTAGATTTTAAGTATAAAAACAAGACTAAATTCCTGGTTGAGATGGATATGTTTTAGGTTGTGGGTTTCCTGCAAAGATCATTTCTGTTCACAGTGGTAGCTGTAGATGACTGATTGTGAATGGGTTTGGTAAAAAGTGTGAATATCAAGAATATAATGAAATTGTGAAAATATATATGTATATGTCATGCTATTTGAGTAAGTCAGGGTTCCAAAACTCACTTGAACATCAAATTTAAGGACTTTTCAAAGTCTTGTCTGGTGAAATTCAAGGATTAAAAATTGGCATGTTTGGGGTTAGACTTGACCTTGATCAAAATTAGACGTCACAGAGGAGCAAGTCAAGAAATCCTGGTGAAATCCATCATTTTAAAACTGCTGCTACATCAAAGCAAATCTCCATCACAGGGTTTTCCTCTGAATATTTAAGAGTAACCAGTGAAGTGACGTCACAATTGGGGTAATGTGATTTATTCTGTTAAATAATAAAAATAGAATTAATTATTAAATAATAAAATAAAACCAAATAAATCGTCATTGCTGTGTTCTGCACAAGTTGGACGCGTCAAAGAGAATTTTGATTTAGGCAGGAATAAAGAGAGATGAAGTCATCGAGGCAGGAGGGAATAAAAGCGTGAATGATAAAAATGGCTCTTAAATGAACAAAATAAGACTGAGAAAACTTTCCTGAACATCATTGCATGAAAGATGAAGTCGAGTGTAAGTCTGCTGGCTTTATATTGGCTGGTAGAGCGCCACATTCATTTTAGAATCAAATTGAAGACTCGGCTATCTGGATTTCAGCGGTAGGAATCATCAGCATTTGGACGTAAAGAGGTTCTTAGAGTCGGTCCATTAAGACAGTGGTTCTCAACGTGGGGTCCGAGGACCACCAGGGGTCCTTGAGGGGGTTCCAGATGGTCCTCAGCAAATTGATGAATTATTAAACTTCACCACTATTTCATTTATAAGAAGTTAACACAATTAGAGAATGTAGAAGAATGATTATTTTGGTCATAGTTTCACTGTTATCTCTCTACCTACAACACAGATAGTCATGGGATTCTGGACAAAATCATATCTAACAATAAATATATTCTCCGATTTGGGTCCGAGAGACAAAATCTCATCAAACGGGGGTTCATGGCTCTAATGTGGACTAAATTAGGGGTCCCCGATAATGAAAAAGGTTGAGAATCATCGTTTTACACTATACAGGGATGTGATGGGAGCCACAAAAAACCAGGAAAAAAAGGCAAGAAAAGGAAAAGTGTTCATGTGTCTCCCTCCTGACCCTCTCACCCCCAACCCCCCGAACGGGCATTTTCCATGTGATCGTTGTGTACCCACAAACCTGAAATAACCTGGAGGAAACAGACATGACGAATTGCACGCTGAGTATAGCGGCGGGGAACAGTGCAGGAGCAGCACAGTGGGAGAAAGAAGTGGAAGAAACCCCGAGAAAACAGCGGCGCACTAAGCAAATTGGTTACAGAGCACAATGAGACTCATCTAGCCGGCGTTAGGAGGAGGAACTTCATGCTCATCTGCCGGAGTCTCGGCTGGTCTGGCAGAGGCTCGGGTTTAACTGGATTAACAACAAAAGCCCGGCTCAATAACTAACAGGCCAAAGCCAGCTTGCCTCTTCTTCCTTCCCTCTCTCTCTCTCTCTCTCTCTCTACCCCGTTTCCCCTCAATCTCTCTCTCTCTCTCTCTCTCTCTTTCTCTCTCTCTCTTGCCGTCTTCTCCCTCATCTCCTTTTTCCTCCCTCGGAGCAGAGAGGAGAGATAATGCGGAACACTTTCATGCCTTCTACTGAATTAAACATGGAGAGAACAGCTTGTACTGGGTGCTAAAACTGAGAGAGAGAGAGAGAGAGAGAGAGAGAGAGAGAACTGGAGAGAGACAGAGAGAGAGGGAATATGAAAAAGAGGGATATACCATTCCGCCCCTGCACAGCGTTCCCCGGAGTGCTGCTGAACATTTCTTTACAATTAAAAAGATCTGTCGCTGATAGCCCGCGCCGAGGAAAGCTAAACAGGCCCGGTCTTTTTTTTTTTTTTTTTTTTTTTTTAGCTAATTGGCCGGGTTGAAAAGAACTGTCAGTTGTCGTCGGGCGGAAACGGCCAATCGCCAGGCAGGGAGATTGGCGTGGCGCTCCAAAATACTCCTCTGAGGGTTTGTTCCCGCCTCCAGCTCTCATCGTCAGCGCTGTAATCCCATCTCGCCCATCTCTCATTCCTTTCACACTCTCTCTCTCTCTGTCATCCTCACGTCAGAGCCGACCGATCGGGCTCCACCAGCAACAAATCTACCCATCTCTAACTCCGGGCTCAATGGTGAATAATTGACTGCGTTTCAAACGCTGCCGGTCCCAGGTGGGGAACAGAAACCCCCGTGATGTCTTCTCATCCTCTCTGCAGGGGCCCGAGGTTGGAGCGTCTCTTCTCCCACTCTTCTTCTTTAACTCTCTATATCTCTCTAATCTAAGAAGAAAAAGTCTCACTTTCTTTGCCTCTCTCTCGGTCTGTTTGGTATTCCCCAGACGGAGCGCTGAACTCCCACCCTCACCCCCCTCACCCCCCACTCCTCCCTCCGTTCCACTCTCTTTCCCTCTGACAGAGCCGAGACTGCCAGCTGACCTGCTACAGCTTCCTCTGCTTAGCATGCACCGGACCTACAGGCGCTGCGTTCAGGTCCGTAACCCCCACAGCACGGTGCGGCGCGGGGCGGGGGCGGCGGACGGATGAAAGATCAGAGAAGCAGGCTTGTAACTAGCAGGACCCCGTTTCCAATCAGCGAGCATGCTGGGAACCCCCCCCCACCACCACCACCACCCCCCCCGCCCCCTTAACAACTACTGTCCAGGTTCCCTTGAGCAAGGCACACTGCAAAAACTGACAAACTCGTTATTTCATCTTTTATCACAACGAAGAAGAGTATTAGGGTCATTCTAGGTGAGAGGAGGGTAATTTTCTGAGAAAAAACTTTCTGAGATTAAAAAACTTTTTTAAGGGAAAAACTCAGAGATTTGCAAGAAAAAAGTTTTTTTTCTTCTATTTTTGTTCTGAGGGTTTTTTTCTCGCTAATTTCAGATTTTTTCTCGGCACAAATTTCCCCGTTTTTTTTTTTTTCTAACTTGTTTCGGGACATTTGCTTGATAAAACTGAAATTGCCTTGGGGAAAGTTTCTTGGTTCAAGATTTTCTTCATAGCTTTATGATGATTTATTGAAAGAAGTCATATTGGCATGAATCAAGTGAAATTTAATGAAACCAGCAGGATTATCTGCCAGTGCAGTGAGATAATTTGACTAAAAATAAGCTTCATAGGTCTGGAAACAAGTTAAAATCACTTGACAACTTGTCGTTTTTTGCAGCGCTCTGAACTTCCCAGTGTCGTTACTGGGAAGCTCCCAGGTGTGAATGTGTGTAACTGTACGAATGTGAAGCGGGGCGTCGCTGAGAAAGACTTGAGAAAAAAAAAAAAACCTCTGCAATAACAAGCAGATCTGTTGAGAAGACTAATATGGCGGAGCAGGTGTGCTGTGAAATGTGCTGAGGAGAGAGAAGGTGTGGGAGTCTGGTATTTATAGACCAACATACTGGCCGGCTTAATTAATTAACAGCCTTTTCCTGGGAGAATTGTTTCAGAATGTTTTTTTTTATTGAAAATGGGTTGTGAAAAACAAAGTTATGACTGATGATGAGTTTCCTCACGAAGGGAACACGCACGCTACAAGATTTTTTGGGGCTAATTAAGCATCGAAGCTGTGATCACAGCCAACTGTTCAGACTCACGGTGCAGAGAGAAACCCTCGGAGAGAAGCTGCGCCGTGGCATTTTAACGCCGGGCCTCTCAGACACTGTACGGGTGGGGGGGGGGGGGGGGGGGAACCCGGGTGAACTCCAAAAAAGACGGGGATTAGGAGGAACCGCTTTATTTTTTTTGGAAATGTTCCTGAACTTTTGAAACTGAGTGCTTTCATTCCAAAATGAGATAAAACATTACAAAATGATTGATGGCATAAAATAGCTTGAATTCTTGGTTGATAAAATGATGAAATGAACTCTTTCACAGACTGGATATGCTGTATATTCTGGAGATACTAAATAATGAATTTCTCTGGCAAAATGGATATTTTTTCCCCGTGTTTTGGAATGAACTCCTCAGTTCCACAATGGGATTTGAATGTCTTTCACTGAGCTATGAAACTCACGGAAACTTTAAATTCAAGGGGAAAAAAAGGGGGGGAAAATTGTGGAGTCACACGATTTCCACCAGGTGACAGGAGGCGTTCTGTAAATCCTGGAGTGTGCGTGCACCTAAGGAGTCGATACACAGCTCAGTACTTCAATCCAAACTCTACTGCAAATGATACAATAACAGTACATGTGACACGTGTGGCAGAGGAAAGGTACGGCTGTTTCTCACTTACTTTACATTAATTTGCAGCCTGCCTGAAGACATTGTGAATTGTTATGGAGCGTCTTCATTGAAATGCGTTGTAAAGTAGCCGGTGCAACTGTTTAATTTACACATTAACAGACTGCACAGCGCTGACGTAATGTTCAGCAACAGACAGGTACTGAAACAAGTTGCTGCTCAGGAGTCAGGGGGAGTTTAACACTGTTGAGTAAAGAGCTGCAACTGATCAGATCGTATCGATGTTGATTCCTTCACACTAGAATCTGAATTTCAGAGTTGAAATATCTCAGCTTTCAAACTGTCCCTCTACTTTCTGTGCAAACTTTCTGTTAAAAAGTGCATCAAATTAGTTATAATCGGGGCTAAACAATAAGACTTCAGATCCGTATCACAATATATTGTCACGTTTACCTCAATAACATAATAATAAATTAAACGTTTTTCTTTCTAAGCCCGGTTCACTCATTCAACGCTTGAACAAATGCCACATTTAATAACTTTTTTTTTTTTTTTTACATTTGTCTAATTTGTTTACTGAAATAGAAACCAGAAATGACTGTGTCTCTCATCTCGTTTATTTCTCAGATAAATTGTTCTGGTGTGTTTTTCGTCTGTGACCTGGCTGCATTTCAACTGATGAATCAAATTGCTTTCCGAGTCGGTGCTGTTTTCCCGACAGCGTTTACACTCACCTTCGCTTTTATTGTGCTTTTTTTTCCGCTGAAGCCAAACTGTGCCCAGACACAGAATCCTTCTCCAGCAGCAGTCCTTCCTTCCTTGTTTTCAATCGTCTCGGTGCGCGCTTACTGAGTCGAGTTCGCCGTTTATTGCACTCCCGTTAGCTCTTACTGTCTGCAGTCAAGAACGGTGACATAGCGAGGTGATTTTTGTTTTGAGCGAAGGCCACAGGCTGGAGGAGCGGGATGGAACGGCATATTGTGTTTTTTTCTCGACAGCGCAGAGCGGAGGAGAAAGCTTTTACCGAACCTGCCGGCAGGAGCGAAATTAGATCGGTGAGAGATTCATAATGCCGGTGTGTGTGTATTTTTCGGTACACAGCTCTGGTCTATGTTTAGCCCCTCAGTCGATGCTTGTTGGCCCTCAAAATCCACTGAGCTTTCTAGTGTTACAGTCCAATTCCTTTAAGATCCCTTTATTGGATCCTTTGTCATAAATGAGACCTCAGCAGACCTTCACAGCAACCCCTAAACACTCAGTTTATAATGGAATTAACTGAAATCCTGCCCCGCCCAAATCCCACATTAGAATAAATAAAAAGTATTAACTGTTCATACCATACTGTTTTATTACTGTGTTACTCACAATACCCTTGACTCCAGCCTCCACAGCTGAACACACACCACATAACTGAACACTGTGTGTAGTAAGTGTGAGGTCGTGACGTGACAGAGTCTGGTTCGTCCTCTTCTGCCTTCTGCCACCTCACAACCTCCCAGACACTCCAACACCAAAAAAGACAAGTGATACAATTCAATAGTTAATTCAAAATTGTCCATTTGGTACTATTTAAAAAATAAAATAAAACAAGAGCAGGAAAAACCTGGGAATCAATAAGGCAAACGTGTTTCCATCCGGTCGGAGACATTGGAACTGCCACTGCAAAAACTGACAAACTTAAGTTATTTCATCTTGTATCCAGACTTTAAGCTTATTTTAGGGTTTGTTTAGTGGAATCATCTCACTGCACTGGCAGATCATTTCAACAAATTAGACTTTTTTTCAGGAGAATGTAACTTGCTTCAGGACATTTACTTGAATGAATTTACTTGTGAAATTGTCTTGGAGAAAGTTTCTTGTTTCAAGGTTTTCTTCATTGTTTTATGATGATTTCTTGAAAGAAGTCGTATTGGCATGAATCAAGTGGAATTTAATGAAACCAGTAAGAGTATCTGCCAGTGCAGTGAGATCAAAATATCATGAAATAAGCTTGATAGGTCTGGAAACAAACTAAAATCACTTTTTCACTCATTTTTTGCAGTGTAGGTCTAGTTATGTAATAGTTACACTGCAAAACGTAGTCATTTAATCAGGTACTGAGGCTCCAAATCTTATTTTTCTTAAAACAAAAGATCTGCCAGTGGAGGGAGATAAATTCACTTGTTTCCAATGCAGTTTTGCTTGTTTGATGAATTGTCTTGAATCAGATGACAGCATCTCGATGCTCAGGGAGAAATCTGCCTCATTTCAAGTGAAATGCTAGAAACTAGTCAAACTGCATCGAACACAAGTGGAATGATGTCACCCTGCTGGATGTTTTCACTTATTTTAAGAAAAAGAGTATTTTAAGACAAGGCAGGAGATGAAATCACCTGTTGTTCTGCAGTGTGTGAGGAGCAGTGCTTTAGGAGTTTGGGATTTTCATTTCGACCGCTTTCACATCGCCTCCTGAAACGTGTCTCAGGCCGCGTCTCTCCGTCCAATCAGAATACAGAACATGGAATAATCCGGTACATAGCCTAGAAACATTCTGCGGGACATGGAAAATGAATACATGAAATACAGCAGCCTCCAACAAAGCTGGTGAATATTTTGCCTCGTTGAATGCGACCCAGATAGGAATATAAACACGAGTTATCCCCTTCCCCCCCGCACACAGCCATCGCGGCGCTCGTCTAAGCCGCCCATTATGCAAATAAAGAAAGGAACGGAGTGAGAAAGAGATGTAATGCGTGTGGGACAGAGCGGCAGGAAAACACACAAATGGTGCAGAATGCCATGTGAAACAGAACGAAATGAGACGGAGAGAAAAAGAGACAGGCAGAGAGAAGAAGAAGAAGAAGAAGAAACAGAGGAGGAGAGAGGAGAGAATTAAAGAGGGGAGAGGGAAAAAAATCGAGTTGGAAACAAAGAAGAGCACGGCTTTTTTTTTTTTTTTTTTTACCCATTATATGAGTCATTACCGACCCAATGTGGAACTGTGAAACCCCCAAGGCTCCCGGAGTGTCTTTTTCTTAGTGAGATCAACACCATTACACAACAGTAGCGACGACGACGACATCTACAACAACAACAATAACAACAACCGCTGCGTAGTGAGACAGCGGCCCGCACACGGCTGACGCACATCATTAACACCACAGTCGGCCGCACATTAGCACACACTGTTCAGTCTGTTATGTTACTCAGTTTAGAGGAACCTTTGGGGCCCGGCACCCCCCCTAGGGTCCCGCGAGCCCAAAACAGTCACCGCCGGGGGCCAAACGGAGAAACTCCATCACTGTCACCGCGGCGACTCGTGTGGTCTTTTCAAGTCCCAAGCGCGGCGGGTTGAGGTGAAGTCGCCACATCCACAGTTTTGTGTGTGTGTGTGTTGAAGGTGTTGACGAAGGTTTTTTTTTTTTTTTTTTTTTGGGGAATCAGGATTTTTGTAGTGTTTACTGTACAGGAGTCGCAGAACTTGCTTGCAGCTTTTGCGGATTATGTTTCCTCCTAAGGTAGAAAATGCAAAAAAAAAAAACACGACGCAGTCACCCCATCACATGATCACACTTCACTGGCGAAGCTGAAGAAACGAGAACGGCAGCGATAAGCAGAGCGCCGGAGTCGCCGTGGTTTTTTTTGTTTGCTCTTTACAATATCTTTTTTTTGTTTCGTTTTTTCATAAGTTTTAGTTTCGTTTGGCTGATGTAGAATATAAGCTGTCCCCATGACACAGTCAAACACAGTCACATATTCAGCCACAGCGCACCAGAATCACCACAATCCCAAGTTTCCCTCCATCGACTTCAAACGACAACTTCAAACACTTTCTGTTTCTTTTTTTTTTTTATTTCTCTTTAATCCTCTTTTTCTATAAAATTATACTGTCAGTGTCAAGGAGAGAGGATGTAACTGATGGCATCTCTTCAGACGGGTTGAGCGTGAAGCAGGTCGGTGTTTAGCTGATGTAGGCGGTGGTTTTAGGAGGGGGAGGGGCAGCTGGACTGGACTCCTCTCTCTCTCTCCGCTCTCGCCCCTCCTCTCCCTCTCATCCCTCGCTTCCTCTCCTCTCCTCTCTCTCTCCTCAGACGTAGATGGCAGTCCTGGAGATGACGGAGCCGTCTCTCTGGGACTCCATGTCGTCGTCGAGGTACACGTCCATCTCCTCCTCGTCGCTGTGGCCTCGGCGCACGTGATAGGCCGGCGCCATCATGCCCCCGCCTCCCCCCGCCCCGCCGAACCGATCGTACCGCTCCTCCTCCTCCTCCATGCTGTCGTCCAGGTCGAACTTCCTCCTCTCGGCCTCGTCCAGCTCGCCGCTGAGGAGGATGTCGTGCGCGGTGGGCGTGTTCCCGGCCGAGGGGTGGAGGTGGTGGTGGTGGTGGTGGTGGTGGTGGTAGTCGTTGGCCTTTTCCGTTAGCGTCCCCGTGGCGTCGCAGCCCTCCCGGTACGTGTAGACGGGGCCGTTGTTGTTGGCGCCGGTGCCGTTCTTGCCGTTGCTGCTGCCGCCGCCGCCCGAGCCGCCGAAGAGCAGGCGGGCTTTGTTGCCGTAGCCGCCACCGCCGCCGCCGCCACCGTTGCTGCCCCCGCTCCCCGTCGTCATGGAGTCCCCGCTGCCGGGGAAGCCGCGGCGCTGCTGCCGCCGGCCGCGGGTGAGCAGCACGCCGACGAGCCCGGCCACCAGCAGCAGGGCCAGGAGGGAGCCGATGACGGCGCCCGCCACGACGCCGGCGCTGGACGGATCCACCAAGGCTTCTGTAGAGGGGGGTGGGGGGAGGAGGAGGAGGAGGAGGGGGAGGTGGACGAAGGGGGGATGGAAGAGGGGAAGGAAGTGATGTCTGTTTTTGTTTCGTTTCTTTACTTCAAGTCATTTTATTAGTGATGTCTGCAGCCTTGCTCTGCTGTGGAGGTGGCAGTGTTCACAGTAGCAGTGGCTGCAGTGTTCTTCTTCTACGTGTGTTACAATCCTCTTATAAGTGTGTAGTAATGTCCTTCTCAGTGTAACCTCTTGGTAAGGGTGCAGTCAGTCATTGCTGGGATCAGGCTGAACGGGACTCATTCACTCTCTCCACATGTGAGTCCAGCTGCTGGTTCTGTCGCCTCGCCCCCACACCCCCCCCCCCCCCCCCCCCCCCCACCCCCTTTGACAGCCGGGGGAAAAGCCTTTACAACTGTAACGGTCCTTTTTCGTTCTATACAGCGCTTCATATTGGTGTGAGCCAAGTTTGCCTCTCCACTCTTGTTTCAGTCGAAGATTGAAACAAAAATGAGAGCGGCAGCAGCAGCAAAAAAAGTGGTTTGTTTTTGTGCCCCGGTGTTGTCTTTGCCGCTCCGCCCGGCAGAGACAGACAGACGGACACAGAGACAGACAGACAGGCAGACGGACGGACAGACAGACAGGCAGAGGGGTTATTTGGACAGGGGAGAGAAGTAGAGAAGGAGATCAGTGGAAAAAGAGCACACAGTCACGAATGGAAAGTGCCAGAACTTAGCGATATCCCTCAAGCCTCTCCCATTTTTTTTTTACCTGCTGTTTTTCCATCCCTCCACTCTCTTTATCCTCCTAATTACCCGCTCCTTATCCCCTTAGTCCCCTTCTCATCCTCCCATCCTCTGCTTCCACCGCTTCCTCCCCGCGCCTCTCTTATCGGTCAGCTAGTCAAACCCGCGGGGCGGAGCGGCCGCCTGCCGTCAAACCCAGGACCGAGTCCAAATCTCGCTGATCACAAGTGCACAAAGGTAGAGGGCTTACGCTGCGGCGCGAGACTCACACTGGGACACTTTTAAGAGGATTCGCCGCAGGGACGCGAGACAGAAAGAGGTCCAGCTCAGATAGCACAGGATTTGTACTAGTGGATTCACGCTGGGTTAAAAAGAGGAGAAAAGAAAGAGTCAAACCAGGCTAGGAGAAGGGCTTGGACTGGAGCAGAACTGCACAAGGCCAGCTAATGTTTTTTCTTCTGTGGATGGCATGCTGATTTTCCTTTGGGGTGCAGCAAGGGCAGCAGAATGCAGAATGGCAGGGGATTTTCTGAACCCCCTTCCTGTTTTATGCAAATAACAGCGAGGTGTTGCCAGCAGTCCTGGCAAACACAGCAGCGAATGCCAATCAAACAATCTGAGCTCGGCTGAAACGAGTGCTGTGTGGGGTTACATGCCAGGGCAGCACCAGCGAGGGAATGACATTTTTTTTTCCCCGAGAAATCACAACAGACTTCAAATAATGATCCGTATGGCGCGGGCGAGTATGAGGTATGCTAACAAAAGCAGTGGGGGGACTTCACTATAAGTGAGCCTGGCTTCTGATTCATACACATTCCTCAAGCTGAGGGAAAAGAGAGGCGAGGAAATGAGGTAGGAGGAGAGAGAGGAGAGAGGGATGAGGGAAGGAGGGCGGGGTTTGGTAAGAGAAAAGAGGGGAGGTTTGATTCGAACACTCTCTTGGTCGGGTGTCACATGGGGGAAGCGGGAGGGTTATGCCAGGGTGAGACAGACGGGCAGGGGGGATGAGGCGGGACTCTTGGGACAGGATATGATGTCTAAATTAGGGGACAGTGTCAGAAGGCATTAAAGATGATGAATCCAACTTTCCCTGTCCTACTTTTCTCTCTCTACAAACTTACAGACTGGCAGCGAGACGCGACGCGCGGGCCAAAGTGTTATTTATATTTATTGTGCCATTTATATTTAAAGAGTTGGTGGCATTTATCAAGCGCCTGAATGAGAGAGACAGCTGAATAATGGCCTGATGTGGAAGGTCTTTGGTGACTGTCTTCCTTCTATTAATCAAGTGCTTAAAAATCTATTATCCCGTATAGGCCATAATGAACAACGCTCCTACCAAGATCCATTAGGACTGGCATGTTCATTTTTCAATAAATCTGGGGTCGCATGCTAGATAAGTCTGTTTTCTCCAACACAAAGTCCGAGGCAGAGGGCAGAGTGATGACTGCCTCCTCCTCTTTATGTTAGAGGATGAATTGTGTTGGGTGCCATATCAGCCTTGAGAAATGAGGCTAAAATTGACTGTTGTCTAAAAAGCGTGAACATGGGGCATCATGGTGGCTCAGTTGGGTAAAGGTCATATGATGCAACTGCTGTATCCCTTTGAAAACCAGCCTGGGTCTCTTATTGTACGCCATCCCCTTCTCTCTCTCTCTCTCTTTCTTTCCTGTCTCTCTCCACTGTGAACTATCAAATAAAGGCAAAAATGCTGAAAAAATCATCTTAAAAAAATGTGATCATATGGCCTAGCTGTTGGCTAGGTTGTGGCTAATGGCAAAACGATAAGCTACATGATTCCTCCACTAACATAAAACAAATGAAATAGTCTGTGGGTATATCTGTCAGCATGAAAAAAACAAGCTTCCATCCAAATGTGCAACTCTTTCACTAAGTGGAGAGAGTAAGGCTCCATCATTGGCTGGGGACATGAGCAAGGCACAGGGCCACGGGGCTTGTGGTTGGCTAAGTGGCCGGCTAAGTGGTTAGTTGTGGTTGGCTAAGTGGTTAGTTGTGGTTGGCTAAGAGAGTGGGCGGACGCTCTGCTGGAAGCCGTGGAAGAGGCGGCGGCCTTCCAGTCATCACTCAGGGAGCAAAATGCCCTTGAGCCCATTTTGGGGCCATTTCCCGCAGCCAAAGTACAAATGATCGTTACAGAAATGCATTATCCATTCTAGTTCGCACCAATATAGTTCCAGCAACGATGCTAATGACACTATTCAGTGATTTGAGTGCTAAAATTTCTCCAAAGACTAACTTCTTCTATAGGTGATAAATAGATAGATAGATAGATAGATAGATAGATAGATAGATAGAGTTGTCACATCATCCCCTCTCTCTACATCCTCCCCTGTTATTCTCCCCAGTGTACTTTCTAATAAAGCAGAAATAGATAAGAATAAAATGATAATGCCGGTATCTCCTTTTTGGAATGAAACTCCTCAAGGTCGAGCTAATCCAGTCATCATAATTGATAACATTGAGTATAGACTCAATAGCCTATTTCCCCAAGAGTATCACCGGGCTTTAGGTTCATTAGATTATCTTTTCTTCATTTTCATTATTTCACTGAGCTGTGGGCTATTTAATACTTGTCGGGATATGAGACACCATCACACCACATCACATCATCACAACTATTCCACACAATCACTCTCAAACCAAATGAATTGGTGCAAGAAGACGGGTTACAGATCTGGGATGTGTGACTGTGGGCATAACAGCCCGAATCAACTTGATTTGTGGTGGAGTGTTTTGTTTTTTATGTTTTATTGAGGAATTCAGCTTCCCCGCTACACAGTGTTTTTTTTTTAGCCCATTTCTTTTTTTTTATAACTGCTTTACTGCCGCAAAGAAAGAGAATACCGTTGACTAATCAGCATGAACACAGAGACTGGAGTCGGCTCAATAAAAGAGCATTACTGACTTTATAAATATGACAACTAGAAAAACAAACCTGCCTCCTCAACATAGTCTTGTCGTTTTCAATTCACAGATTTATTCACTACAGCTACAAACCTCACATGATTATTTCCTGGTTGTATTTCTCACTGGAGCTCCACAGAGTTGCAGCTACCCAACTTTGCGATGGCGGTTGCGTACATTTCTTCCGACAATGGTTTTGAGAAACAGTATTTTTGTAAACAACGGTTCTTCCAGTAGAACTTGCGACCATGGTTAGACAACAACACTTTTTTGGAAACGCACCCCTGATTGGCTGGCAGCACTAGAGGGCCCGCCTCCTCAGTGAGCCCCAAACATAAGATCCCATCAAGTTCTGACCGGCGTGTTTCAGAGGCAACAGTTTTTCTAAATACAACTTTTTTTTACTGTTCAAAAGGAACATCCAAGAGTGTAAAACCCTTGAAAACCATTAGATCATCCATCTGTAAACACACCCACCCTTTAACGGGGCAATTTGGACTAACATGAGGAATATTATCTTCCTTCAAATGGGCTCAGTGGGTAGAGCATGGCATTAATAATGCAGGGTTAGGGGTTCCATTCACTGTGTAGCTCAGTGGCTCTCAACGTGGGGTCCGGGGACCACCAGAGGGTCCTTGAGGGGGGATCCGCAGGAAATGAAAGATGAATTATTAAACTTCACCATTATTTCATTTACAAGAAGTTAACACAATTAGAGAATGTAGAAGAATGACTATTTTGATCATAGCTTCACTGTTATCTCTCTACAATACAGATAGTCATGGTATTATGGACAAAATCATATCTGACAATAAAAATATTCTCAGATTTGGGTCAGAGAGAAAAAAATCCTATGAAATGGGGGTCCGTGGCTCTAATGTGGACTAAATTAGGGGTCCTTGATATGAAAAAGGTTGGTGTAGCTCAGTGGGTGGAGTATGGCACCAAGAAACACACAATATGGACGCCAAGGCTGAAAATGTGTGTACTCGTCATACTGCTAGTTGCTTTGGATTAAATGTCCACCACATGACTTTTAATGCATTGTGAAACGTCAAAAATACAGACTTCCATGGAGAAAAAAAAATCAGCTCTTCCGAAAGACAACTTTTAGCAGATACCTCCTCCGCTAAAACCCTCCTCTGACATCACTTCTTACAATCTAAAAAGCCAAACAGATCCTAGATCAGCTCCGCCTAACAATGCGGCAGATGCATGATCAATGTCAGTGTCGAATCCTCGTCAACAGCCGCGCGAGACGCTTTGGTAAACACCGTTCCGTGAATTCATAGTTTCCAAAACATCCAAACTTCCCCAAAAAAAATAAGAAAAAAAAAAAAAAAACGAGAAAAGAGAAAAAGGAAAAAAGCAGAGAGACTATCGTTAGCAAGAAAATAGGCCAGGCTTGTCATCCCTATTCCTCATCAACAGCGGCAGCCTGCCTGCATTAAGAAGCACGGTGATAAATGTCATAGAGAGAGGCAGGGGAGCTTATATCAGTCTCTGTATTAGTGTCATGTACATGGAGGAGATTAGGGGAGAGAGAGAGAGAGAGAGAGACACACACACAGAGAGAGAGAGAGAGAGAGAGAGAGAGAGAAGCACTGGAGATGGGGAAAACTAGCCTTCTCTACTCCGTTATGTTCACAGCGGTAGGGCTAATCTTAATGAGAAGATTTGGGATGTGAGGAGGTAGAAAGGGAGAGTTAACGGGGTGAAGTGAGACAGACACACAAAGAGTGTGAGAGAGAGAGGGAGAGAGAGAGAGAGAGGGAGAGAGAGAGAGAGAGAGAGAGAGAGAGGGGGGGGGGGCAGGTAGGGAGTGTGAAAACAGCAGGATCTACATCATCTTTTGTTGATCTCCTGTACCAAATCTCTCCTTCCTCTCTCTTTGCTCCGTTCTCAGACCTCGAGTCAGGCCTGAAAACACAGCGAACTGGTTGAGAACAGTTATATTAAGCCCGGGGTAGTGACTATAAACGCCCTTCTGTGGAAATTCTCATTAAAATCAGCTTTTGGTCAAGGGCGAGACCTACGAAGAAGTTACCCAAGAAACTATACTCCAAAACATCGAAAGAAAAAACGTATATTTCATGAAAAAAGACAACAGGACAAAACCTTTCTGACTGAGAAACACTGACTTTTTGTATTAAATATAAAAATAAAATCTTCCTTCCTTGTCCCTTGTTGGATTCCACTCATCGGCACCTGAGACAGGCTGTGGGTGTAACCACTTTCAAAGGACTAGACATAATCCGTGTCTGTGAAACCGGCCTATTATGTGCTGCAGAACAGCGACGGCACCCTGGGGTCCTGGCTCCCCGTGGGTGGGCTCCTGACATGTCAGGGAAGTCGCCAGGAATCAGACAGTGAGATAAAGACAAAATAAAAAAAAAATCTCTCATTTAAATCCTCATGTCACTGACGTCTTGCTCACCTAAATGAAGAGCCGTATCAATTTGAACAAAATCTATTGTATTCCAATCACTTTAAGTTGCTGCAATATTAAGGCGAAGGTTGTCAGGCCTGTTAGGGAGGCCGCCTAGGAGTAGAAGTGTTAATTATAGAAACGTTTCTTGAAGTTCGAGCTGCTCTGGAGGCAGAAAAAATCTCATTGGTTGAATTAAACATAAACGGGTGGAGCCAAAGAGGTTTTCTAGCTAAGTACTGTTAGCCTGAATCTCAGTGAAAAAAGACAAGAGGTGAGAGAGGAGGAAGCTAATAGAGTTCCCTCTTTGCCAGTTTGTAGGGATCCAAATGAATCGATTCGCGATTCCATCAAGTCGATTCCAAGAATGTAGCCTGGTAAAAACCGTCCTGATCACGTGACCTCACATTCTGTTTCGCTCCACGGATCAGTCTGGACTTCTAGCCGCCCACATCGATTTCCTGAAATTACAATGTAACCGGGCCAATCAGGGACTGCGTCGTAGTTGATGACGTAACCGGGCCAATCAGGGACTGCGTCATAGTTGATGACGTGAATGGCGTCTCCCGAAGCAACGAGCGGTAACGTTAACGTTAGTAGAGTAAACACAGCCATAAGTGCAGTTATTGCAGAAATAGACTCAATAACAACAATTAAACAAGAACAAGAGTAGCTATGCACTAGCGGAGTTTCTCGGCGGAAAAGACATTTTCACCCTTCTTCCGACTGGATTTGAATTTGGATTCGTTGATTGGCTGAAGGAGTTTGTCTGTCAAGGCAAGTACTCCCGCCCACTGAAACCGATGTGAGCGGCTAGAAGTCCAGACTGATCCGTGGAGCGAAACAGAATGTGAGGTCACGTGATCAGGATGGTCTTACCAGGCTACCAAGAATGGATTCTACTAATAAACGGAAGGAGTCGACTCCTGCTGCAATCTCAACTCAACTCCAAACTCTGGAATCGAAGAAACCGTTTAATTTAAACAAATTTGTAAGTAATTAATTCTGATTTTGGCCTATTTGTACTAATCTGTGTTCGATTGCCTTGGTCTGTTCCATTTCACAACAAGTGGGGAGGGGGAAGGAAGAAATTCAAAGCTTGTTGGTTGAATGCCAACCGGCGTAAAACTGAAATTTTTGTGTTGATTTTCATGTGGAATCGGAATAAATTTAGAATCGATTCCATCAAGGAGTCGGAATCAACTAAAAATGTGGAATCCAACCCTACCAGCAGCTAATGTGTGCTCTTGAGAAAATGTGGTTCTTTGGCCCCGCCCACTTCAGCTCACCTCAACCAATGAGATTACGTCTGCCTCCAGAGCAGCTGTGCCTCCAAGAAATGTTTATGTAACTAAAACTCCAATCTGCCGGCAACCTGCTCCTTGGATCGACCTGGAAAGCAGCCAACATTAGCTAAAACCTGTGATACCACTGCTTGTGTATGTGTACGCATAGAAAATAAACTAAAGGAAAAAAAAGAATTAGATCATGAATTTTTACCGACTTCGCTGACCCACACAAAGCGCAGTGTGTGTCTGGAAGGCACTAGCTCACAATCCACAGGGCCTTTATCTGTGAGCGGAGGTGGGAGGGTGAGGCAGAGGGTACGTTTTATCAGGATGGGTTAATGTGGCCCTGAGGTGGCGAAGACTGGAAATCACAGGCATACAGTAGGAAGATGATTGGAAGATAACCTCTTCACTGACGCAGAAAAAAAACACACAAAAAAAAAAGGAATCACATCTCGGATTTGGTCTTGAGAGGAAAATTTGAGCCTAGGAATTGTTTTCCCGGCGAAGGAGGAGACCGGCGCGGCGGAGGAGTCAAGGGCGCGAGGGAGGTCCAGCTGAGGGAAATAATGACAGTAATGGAGTACAATTTTCCAGGCGGATGTTGGCGCGCAGGTACTCGCATCCACATTTATCTACCGGCGACAAACTGCACCGACTGTGGCGTTTTCCAGGAACACACCGCATTCTCCTGAATCAGATTATAGCAAAGTACATGTGGACTATTAAAGGTATAGAAACACTGTTAATATGAACCTCGCCCACTGTGTACACTCTGGATAAAAGCCCTTTAGATACATGCTGTAATTTAAACAGGTTATTATGGAGCTGCATGTACTTGTACCTTCACTGTTAACTGCATAGAAACAGAGACAGAGCTGTACTGGTGTTGCTCTGAATGACCCAGCATCACCAGTACAATATATGATGGAGAGACGAACCTGACAACCTCTGCGTGCATGTCTCTCTCTCTCTCTCTCTCTCTCACACACACACACACACACAAACATCTGCAGTCACACATTACATGTAGAGATACAGATGCAAACACACACAGTTACTGTATACACACGCATAGATACACACAGCCATATCAAGGTACTCTCTCTTTGTTTCTCTCTCTCACTCACACACACTCTCTCACACACACACACACACACACACACACACACACACACACACACACACACACACCTCAAAAACATCTATTAGCCACTAGACATTCATAGCCTTCACTGTGTGTTTGTGTCACATCTTTAACTGAGCCACAGTGGTTGCAACTCTCTCCCTCTCTGTCTCTCTGTCTCTCTCTCACACACACACACACACACACACACATCCTCCTTAATTACACTTGATGACACTCACATATGTGCGCACACACGCACACAAACACACACACACACACACACACACCAAGAGTCACGCTGCCTATTTAATTACCCCTGATTATCCCTGATTTTCACACACACACACACACACACACACACACGAGACACACACACACACACACACTAAATTTGCCCCTCAACCAAAATCTTACACAAACTCCCTCCTCCAACCGCCGGTGTTTCCATGACAATCTCAATCATTTCCTCGCGCAACGTCTGGATGCCGCAGCGAGGGAGGGAATTTCCTGCCTAAATCATCTCCGATTCTCTCTCTTCATCACAGATTCTAGCCGTCGCTTTTCATCTCCCGCTCTCTCCCTCGCTTTTCATCAGCGAGGAAAATAAACAGGAGGAGGAGGAGGAGGGTGGGGGGAGGGTGGGGGGGGAGAAAAATAATAATAACTGTAAGCCAGCGAGAGAGAGAGAGAGAGAAAGAGAGGGAGACGGGGAGAGGAAGAGTGGTGGTGTTTTTTTGTGGTTTCTCTTGGCCCATTGAGCCTCCCTCTGCCGCTCCTCAGAGACACTCAGGTTTCTAAATGGATGCTTTCCGACACAGAGCAGGCAGATGGGATGAAAACTAAAGAGCAGAGACAGACGGGAGGGAAGGAAGGAAGGATGGGTGGATGGAAGAGAGGGTGTGGATAAAGGGATAGACGGGTGACGGATGGATAAATGGGTGGATGGATGGATGGAAGTGGGGATAAATGGATGGATCATCACCCCCTTTTTCACCTTGAAAAGCTCGTTGGCGTTTTTTTTTTTTGAGGATGGGAGTTGCGTGTGCATGCATACACACACGCACACACACATAAAATGTAATGCAATCCACTGCTGGAGTACCCCACCTTCACACACACACACACACACACTCAGCCTAATTAAGTCCCTCCCATTCCGCGCCCCCCTCCTGCAGAGGTTATGAACTTCAGGAGGTTTCCCAAGTGCCTCCCCACCCTCCTCTCCAGCCCTGCAGTCATTCAGCAGCCAGCTGCTGCACACACACTTATACACACATGCACGCACACTCCCCCCCACACACCCACACACACACACACAGAGAGAGACTCAATAAAACATGCATACAAACACACTCCCTAAACGATTCCCCCACTTCTGGCTCCATTCACCTCAATCACTACCCTCAGCTGCAATGTAGATGCACAAAAATTACTATACACACACACACACACACACACACACACACACACACACAAAACAGTTCATGAACACACAAAAGCCCCTTAACTCACTCCTCACTCACTTTTGGCAAGGTTTTGGCAGCATATATGTGTATTAGCACACAAGCAAAACGCTGGACTCCCTCTCTCATTCCCTCACACACACACACACACACACACACACACACACCCACACACAACCACATAAACACACAAATCCCACTCTGACACAACACCACAGGAATGCAGGGCCTCAGAGGGAATAAACTCCGGCTCGGAGTTTTACTGAGCGCAGATTAACTGTGCAGTTGTAAAACATCGACCATAAAAACACACTGCAAGGCGGCAAAATGGAAGCAACAGGGCTGGATATTGATTTTGAGTGTTTGTACATCCGCTAAGCCCAGTCAGATAAGTTGAGAGCCCGATATTATCTGCCGGCGGTGTGCATTATAATGCAGCAACTGAGACGATTAACGGTTTTGCCTGCAGTTGTATTGCAGTTGACCCAGAACTGAAACAGACTTCTACCTGTTATTTAACTGTGACTGTGCTGAGCCAAAACATGGAGTGTGGAGTGGAGCGTCCGCAAAAAGAAGAATCTGTTTCAACTTAAAAAAAGGAGGGTCAATTGAAGTTCTTGCATTGGTTTCATTCAAATCTATTGAAATAAGCGTAGAGTTCTGCTTTCTCCGTAATCAACAGGTTTTTATATTTTTCTGCCCTCCTTATGATCATACAAGGCCTGTTGCTGTCATTGAAATAAAACCATAGATTTTGTTTTTTTTCCTTTTCATACTTGAAAGTTTACATGGTGCTGAATGAGTTTCATAACCCTCGGGCTTTTGAAAGCCATTGTGTAGCGTCATGCATGGGGTTTAACGAGACAATAAAAAAACCTTTTCTTCATGAAAGGACCTATGAAAACCCGCTTCTGCAGATGCACGGTTTCCACCCGGCAACAGAGCGATGCTTACACACCCCACTGCCCCCCCGAGGTGTAACGGAAATGTCTTCTTGGCCGGCAGATCGTAATATTTCTCCGCTCCTATGATTCCACAAGGCTGCATGACATCCTCAAGCCGAGGATAATTAGGCGAGCCTTGGAGCTGTGCGTCTGGCGTAAGAGTGCTGTGAACTTGAAAAGGTCGAGAGGTTCGCCTCTGGTTCGCCGAATGTCTGGTAAAGCTGTCATGCTCACAATGCCCGTCTGCAAGTCATGCTTCTGCGGTTAGCCTTGAAATATTGTTACAGGTAGAAGTCTCTCAAGTAGTGCATTCATTTTGTAAGGCTAATTTATTCGAATGCACATTGTTACTACAAAAGAAGCACTTACTACCCAAAGGTAGTAAGTGGCTGGCAGGGTGGCCTTATGATGAGAGACAAGCCGGTAATATGAAGGTAAGAGCTTTACTCCAAAGGTTTCATCATATATTTTCTTTGGTCTGAACATAGTTGAAGTTTGCTTTGTTGCATTTGGTTTATTTTGGTGCCTCTTCACCGTAATCCACCCTGGTGTTCATACAGGTAAGGTCACATGAGGAAATATGAGCATCAGTCCGGACTGCGGTTGGCCCTCACTTGATTTTATTGTCCCTCATAATGAAATCGGGGGCGGGACTACGCATCGGCCCCCATCTGTACATCTGTCCGTCACACACAATATCTCGAACGCCACTGATTGGATTTTGACAAAACTTCGGGGAACGATGCGTGTCACTGCGCCTTTCCGATATTTTCAAACTGACACAGACTGGCCTGGGGGGGGGCGCTACAACCTTTGAGTGTTTTGTGTTATTAAACCAACAAGAGCAACACTGAATCCACTCCATGTCCGTGTTACAATCTGAAAGGTTTGATAACATAAAGAAAGCGATTCACCCTCCTACTATGTTTAGGGTCAATTTGACCCCGTTCAGCATTTAACATCTCTAAAAACATGATTAACATAATTTTTTCAGCTTGATACTCGATGACTTTTCCTAATTTCATGGGGAAAACTGGTAAACATAAAGTGTAACATGATGATACGTTTTCAAGGTCTACACATTTTTCACAAAAGCCTTATAAAACCTGAGAAAATATAAAAGTTTTACACATATTTTCTTTCTCTTTGTTGTTACTGATACCTGAGGGAAATCTCACATGCAATTTTGGATCTTTAAAAAATGTTCCCATGCTTTAGGGCCCTAACATAAGACACACAGTTTTATCGAGTTTTTTTTTTTTTTTTTTATCTCACCTGAGGATTTTCTGCCAACGAGGTCTTGTCACAGGTCTTTGAAAAACTATTTTGGTGACTAATTTACTTTTTATTGGTATTTTTTTTCAGTATTGACTAACTGCTGTGTGTAAACTTGGGTATCACTTTCAATTACAATCATTTTTTTGTAGGTTTAAATTGCTGGGGTCAAACATAAAAGATGTTTCTTAATTTTAACATAATAGGAGGGTTAAAAAAAATCTGAAGAATTACTAGGTTTTTTTATAAATATTGTCAGAATCTGCTTTTATGTGCTAGAAGTGTGATTTTCAGATGAAATTTTCAGTGAATGGAGAGACAGAAAAACACAATTCTCCAGTCGTCTCTACAACAGATAAGAGAGAATCACAGACTTTGTGGTTATATCACGTCCAGGAAGCTACGCAACCCAAGCTACTACCAAAGTTCATCATAACTTTCAGGATATTTCCATGATGCGAAGTGAATGAGTGAGAGGATGTTTTCTATTGTTTGTGCTGCCTGCCTGCCTGAACTCTTTACCCATCACAGATAATAAAGAATGGCCTTCGTCACCCAGCCATGTCCACATAAATAAGCATTTAATGCAAACCTATAGTGATCCATCATCCAACAGTGCTTACTCACTGCCTGCCTGAACATCTCGCTTTCACTCTCACACACACACACACACACACACACACACACAGATGTACACGGAGCCGTCAGGTTGAGTGGGTTCAGTAGTTTAATGAACATTATTGATGGGAAGGCTACAGCTCTGCTGGCATAATTAGCGTGTTGTCTCACACCTACATGTCTGTGGCTTCATTAATTCAATGCAGACTCTACCTATTATGCACACGCAAGCACACACACACACACACACACACACACACACACACACACACACACACGTGTACAAGCAGGCTCATGTTTCATAAACCAAAATCCTGGTAAGTGCTGTGGCTTCTACACCCACCCTGCACCGCATTATGCATTGAATTTGCATTGGTACTGTGTGTGTAAGTGTATGCCTGTGTGTACAAGAGTGTGTGTGTGTGTGTGTGCGCGCGCGTGCCAGTATGTGTGCACTGTCAAATGTATTTTTAGTCTCATTCTGCTTGGCTGAATGCAGGGAGCTGATTGGATCCAGACCTTGGCTGTTGATACTGATCAACAAAACCAGCTGAGTGAAAAACAGCCATCCTCTCCCTCTCCCTTGCCCTCTCCCTCTCTCTCTCCATCCTTCTCTCTCTCTCACCCAATCCATCTCCCTCCCTAAGTCACCCTCTATCCCCCTCCATGTCCCTCTCCACCGCTCCCTCCATCCCCCTCCCTCTTAACTGGGGCAGTTTGTGGTCGGGTGACTCATTTCTAAGGAAATCTGGACCATGGAGGAGAGAGTAGGGGGAGAGGAGAGAGAGAGAGGCAGAGAGAGGGAGGGTGGGTGGTGGGTGGTGGTTGGGGTGGGTGGGTGTGATGGAAGGGGGCCCAAGAGAGTAGAAAGAAAGAGAGGGAAAGTGAGTGAGAGAGAGAAAAAAAAAAGAGAAAAGAGATATGTGTGTGTGCGTGCCGTCGCTCATTACGGATGGATCAGATCCATTCTTTCAAAACAGAAGAGTAAGAAAGAGAGAGAGAGAGGTGGTGGGGGGGGGAGGGGGGGGGCAGAGAAGTGACAGGATTAAGGCCGCTCTCTAAAGCCACTGCTCTTTTTCCTGCTTTATCCTCCTCCCTCCCTCCCTCTCTCTCTCTCTCCCTCTCTCTCTCTCTCTCCTTCCTGCCTTGTGATCAGGAGTACAAAAAGGAAGAAAAAGGCAGGAACATTTGTGCTTTAATGTATACGAGGCCGCTCTGTGTCTGTCTCATGTGCGTCACTAAGTGCTGCGTTGCTATGCAAGCTGTTGAGTCTCTGCACTGAGTATGTTCACTGTACTTTGCAAGTGATGTCACTCTGATTAAAGGTGCTACGTCTCGCTTTTTAACATCAATAAGCCATTGGCACATTCATTTTAAGACATTTAGTTTAATTACCGTAAACAAACCAGACCAAAACAGCCTCTACTGGCCTCTACTCTGTGTGTCGTCCGGTCGGATTTGGCGGGAAATTTGCTGGATTGCTTTACGGCACAAAACAGGAAGAGGGCCGCTGTTCTTCCAGAGCAAAAAGAGCAAGTAGCAATATCAGGAAGCAACAGGGTTTATGGGAAATGTGGTCTTAACAATCATCTCCACCATGGTCTCATTTGTTCACGGTAATTATACCAAAGTATCGCAATTAATTTGACAAGAATATATTGATGTTTAAAAGTAGAACATGAAGCACCTTTAACTTTACAAATGTGTTGATTCTTACCATTTTCCTGCATTTGAGAGCAGTTGGCAGCCAAGCACATAAAAATCAACATAACTGACATCATGACAGGCTAAAGGCTAAAAATACAGAACAAATGTTAAGATTAAGGAAAGATTAAGGAAATCTGTTGGATTGCGGAGCAAGTAGAAACATCCTCTTTGCATCAGGAAGCAAAGGGGTTTATGGGAAATGTAGTCTCTATCTCATACCACTGGTGTCCCGCTTTACGATAATTATTTCAAGGTATCATAATTAATCTGACAATGATATACTGATGTTTAAAAATGCTACATGTAGCACTTAATCCTTTTTTTTTCAATTAAGTGTTAACTGTCTGTTTATAAGGGAAAAAGAAAATGTAATTCCCAGCACCTACTCCCCTCTTCACGTTACCGATTTTTGTTTATAACCTTGTTAAAATAATAAAAATAAAGTATAAATATAAAGAAAGGGACGGGTGCTGTGTGTCTTGAAAACAAATAAATCAGAAGAAAATCACACACCGCCAGCTTCACCTTTCCTTCCCTCACTTGCTGCCTTTCTCTTCCTCCCTTCTTCCCATCCTCCTCCTGTCTCTTCCCCTCTCCTGCCCTTCTTCCCGTCCTCCCTCTCTCTCTCTCTCTCTCTCTCTCCTCCATCGTCTCCCCTCTCCCTCCTCCACCTCTCTTCCCCCTTCGCCTCCCTAAATGTCTTCATCCGCGACCTTCTGTCCCTTCTCTCCCCTTCCCTCTCTCCCTCCCTTCCTCCAGCTAACCTCGGGTCCCTCTTCCTCTCCCACCATCTAACCTTCCACCCCTCCTTTTCCTCCTCCCTCTCTCTCCCATTGATCAGTCCATAGTGGATTAGCTGCAGGTTGAGATAGCGGTCTGACCCGGGCTCGCCCTGAACAGGCCCTGCTGGCTAATTGAAAGCCTGCACACTGGTCCACAGGATTAGAGAATGCTCTGTCTGGCCCCTGATTACACACACACACACACACACACCCTCAAACACACACACACACACACACACAGACACCTAAACACATACACACAAATACAGAGACAGATAGTTGGTTTATTGAGGCTTTTGGCTGGGCCAGGAGGGAATAGCTTGCAGCTGCAACACTAAAAGAAATTTTAATAAATGACTAAGCACTCAACAACAAATTGGATATTTGTGTGTGTCGGTGTCTGTATATAGTTTGTGTGTGTGTGTGTGTGTGTGTGTGTGTGTGCAGGAGTGAACAGCATAAGAAAAAGCAGCAGGGTCTTTATCATTCAAATGGAAAGCAGCATCAGCAGCAGCAGCAGCAGCAGAGGTAATCACGGCTCGCTCCCTGGCCGAGCTGCAGCTACAGGTAACACAACATGTAACATCTGACCTTGTGTGTGTGTGTGTGTGTGTGTGTGTGTGCAGTGGAGAATGTTTCTGCGTGTGTGTGTGTGTGTGTGTGTGTCAAATGCAGAAAGCCTGGATGTGTAAGTAATCTGCGTGCGTGCAGAAGCGAATGTGACGGAGACTGTGTGTATGGAACGTAGAATTAGTAGGTGTGTGTGTGTGTGTGTGTGTGTGTGTGTGTGGGTGTTGAATATAAATTGCAGAATGACTATCTGTGTGTATGTAGAACAGAATTAATCTATGGATCTATGTGCAAAGTAGAAAGACTGTATGTATGAATGTTTGTACGCTGTGCAGATTAGGTGTGTGTAGTACTGTGTGTGTGTGTGTGTGTGTGTGTGTGTGTGTGCATACATGTGGGTGTGCGTATTGAACAATCACATGTAATTCTGCCTGTAGTCAGACAGTTGACGAAGTTCAGACTTGGATGGCAGAACTGGAGGGAGAGAGAGAGAGAGCGGGAGAGAGAGAGAGAGAGAGAGAGAGAGTGAAGGAGAGAGTGAAGGGGAGAGAGAGAGAGAGAGAGAGAGAGAGAGAGAGAGGGATGAAGGACTAGAAAGAGGCCCAGGGGAGGTGGATGCTGTACATGACGAGTTAGTTTATGTGTATGCGCGTGCACGTGTGTCTGTCTGTGTGTGTGTGTCTGTGTGTCTGTGTGTGTGTGTGTGTGTGCGTGCGTGCATTCATGGTTGACTGTGTCACCCACACACTCTGCCTCCCTCTCCCTGATTGAAAGCAGCAGTCTCTCAGCTCGGCTCTGTCAATGAGCTCCACTCTCCCTTTGACTGCGGCAGGAAAGGGAAAGTCTTGAGATCTCGCCTGCGCCGGCCCGCCGAGCCCCGCATGTGAAATATTTAGGCGAGAAACATAGAGAAACAAGTACCTCGCTTTAAAATATTTAGGCTATATACACCACGCTATACTCAACCCCCCCGGTCCGCTGCTATTCCACGTATCAATAATGCATCCTGTTTCGACAAGATGGATACATTTCAAAAGAGAGGCCGGGTTCGGTCGAAGGGAGGCCCAACACGCCGCAGACCGCTGTGGTGAACTTTGGGCCGGGACCCGCGGCGGGGGCCCGGGCCGGCTCCTGCTGGGTCCCGCACGCGACGAGAGAGGCGGGACGAGAAAGGCGGGACGAGAGAGGCGGGACGTTTCGGCGAGGTCGGGACGCAGGGAGGAGGGAGAAAACAAGATATTTAGGCCTAGTCCGCGCTACTCCGGGTAAATTTGAAAAAAGCATCTTTATTTCTTCGTTTTGGCCGTCCCACACTACAACATGGGACGGGGCTTATCGAAAATACCGACGTGTGATTGTCATGTGATCATCATCGTCATGTGATCCATCCAGGCTGCATCGGCTGTTTCAGAGCCTCAAGGAAACGGTGGTTGTGGCTGGCTGTAGAGAAGTGGAGAAGAACAACTCTACCGTGACACTTTTTCACTTTTTTGATTTAGGCTTTTTTTCTGAAACGTAACTCGCTAACAGACTTTGTTCTGGACGATCACTTTGTAAACAACAACCTTTTAAAAATGCCGGTGGTGGAAAGCCGGCGGAAATGGCGTAAAGTGGCCGGCCCAAGTCTCCTGTGGGGCTAAATTTACTAATTTACTAACTATTTTGTATTTTAAGCTAATTATAGGCCTAATCCTAATTAGGTGTCATTTTTGTACCTACCACACAGAGCAGGAAAATCCCCCAAATTGCCTCCATTTTGATTTGTTTTCCTTTAATTAAAGTTGACGCCAAATGAACAAATTCTTCTGCTATCCAACCCTTAGATACTTTTCCTCTATATTTAGACCAAGATTCTTCTAGCATATTGACTAAATCTGCTGTGTGTCTGCCCTCCTGTTGGATATCTGGTACCTGAGGTGCGTTCAAGATGTTCTGATGAATAAAATGCTGCACAACACGTACCAAACAAACAGTATGGACGAAATGATGCGTTTTTAGCGGTTCAGTGTGGACAGCGAACCTTTCAAAAATGCCGATGAAAACGTTCAACACAAAAAACGGCGTTTTCAAATTGACTTGGATTAGTGCGGACTATAGGACTTCATCTCAGATTGATCTGTAAAAAAGAGCCGATGAGGTTTCGTGAGGTCATTTCATTTCTTTCAAATGCGGAGGAATTACAGAAAAAAACTCTTCAAGCGACGATATCTTGAAATACGGCAGAACTCTCCTCTTGTTTCTGTCACTTGATTTAGGAAAACTCTGCGGCTGTTTCACACTTCCAGTGCAACAAATGAAATTATCTTGCATCAATGGAAGTTTTTTTTTCGATTTAAGACAATTTTAAGATTCGATGCCAGATTATCCGACCTGCTGAGATGGATATTCTTTCAGTTTGCCCTTCCAACGCTCTCAGCGGGTGGCAGGTGTGGCGTGGCTCGCCCTGAAGCGTGAGAAACACTCCTCTCATGAGCGACACCTTAACATCTTCAAGAGAAGAGGTGCTGCTGCTGTCCCTTTGTGAGGAGAAGCCCCCCGTTCTTCAGGTCTCGCTATATTTCAGTTTAATTCTTTGTCGCTGGTGCCGTGTCTGTCTTGAAGGACAAGAAAGGGACCGCCAGAGGCAGAAAATGTAACACCGACATTTGGCTCCTTTCCCAGAAAATAATCTGGAGACTTGGTAGAAATAACCCGACTTCATGCTGTGGAGACGGCACCCTCCCTATTCCTCCATTTTCACCTATTGAACCCTATTTTTATTCATTTTCAGTTAATCAAAGGCCTAATCCCCTGTGTTAATTCAGCTAATTTGTTCCTGTACCACACAGCCACACAGACATTTTGCTAAATTTACACCCATTATGCTCTATGGCACTATTTTGTATTTTAAGCTAATTATAGGCCTAATCCTAATTAGGTGTCATTTTTGTACCTACCACACAGAGCAGGAAAATCCCCCAAATTGCCTCCATTTTGATTTGTTTTCCTTTAATTAAAGTTGACGCCAAATGAACAAATTCTTCTGCTATCCAACCCTTAGATACGTTTCCTCTATATTTAGACCAATCGCCTGTACGATCCTTCTAGCATATTGACTAAATCTGCTGTGTGTCTGCCCTCCTGTTGGATATCTGGTACCTGAGGTGCGTTCAAGATGTTCTGATGAATAAAATGTTACACAACACGTACCAAACAAACAGTATTTTCTCTACTAGCAGTTGAAAACCCGAGGCCTGGGGTGAATCCTACACAGAAAACGATTCAACCTCGAGCTCTATACATTACACTGCACTCACACAACAACAACAATGACCGGGCAGGTAGGAGTGCAGGTCGCTCTCGAAGAAAGCGCTGCAAAGGTTTTTTTTGGGGCAGAATGGAAGCGCTTTCAATAGTTGAGTAGTAGAGAGAGTCGTCGTACATTTGTCCAGTTAGCTGCTGTGAAGAAAAATAAAGAAAACACACCACCAAACAACAAGCTGGGCTCAGAACTGCACAGGAAATCACAAATAGCTCAATTTTAGTCTTTAAATGAAGTTGAAAATAGTCAAGATGTTGCTATATGACGCCACAAGTGCAGTAAAATAATTGTGTTCCTCAAATTATCAAGACTAATAATACCGATTAACTATCATTATCACAGTATCCCATTAATCACACATGATTAATTTCTTGCTACATGCTTTGGCAATATTGTTTGTAAACTGTCATGCCAATAAAGCACAATGAATTGAATTGAATTGAATTGAATTGAATTGAATTGAATTGAATTATATCCAACAAAACAATCGCCATTATCACTTGAGCCATATCCGCACAGCCTTGTCACCACTGTCACCAAAAGCTACTTGAAAAGGCCCAGGTACTGTCGCTTTAAGATATACCTGACATCTTACCCATAATGCATCCCAAGTACTGGCCATTACCTCTAAGCGCCCGGGGGTCAGAGGCATCAACTCGGCCTCTTGTCATCGACCGCCTCACGCCGGCCGCCCAGAGGAGCCGCTCGCTCTCCGCGGCGCGGCGGCGGTTTATTTTCAGCCTAATATAATACAAACAGAGCGGCGGCCGTTTCCTCGGAGCGCTCCCGGGTCAGCCGCTTTCTGAGACACTGACCGAGCTCTAATCATCGACTACAAATACGCGCCAGTGGAAATGTTACATACAGACAGGCTTCCTTTTGAGTCCCACACCGGCGGTGATAATCTGTTGACTGGAAGGTCATCCTGCTGTGAGACAGATAGAGAAATAGACTGAAGTTTCCGCTGCCAGGCACCGGCTGATATTGAGGTTAGATTTAAGCCTCCCCCACCTCGAATCTCTCTATGAGGAAGGCTGCAGCCCCCCCCGCCGACACCCCCTGTGTGTGTGTGTGTGTGTGTGTGTATTCCCTCCAGGGCGGTGTGTGTGTGATAAGCCGTAGCCTGCAGCCTCTCTCCTCAGCTCTTATCTCCCTGACAGGCGCTCCGCCCGCACGGCCGCTGCCCCACCAGTCACACCGAGGGCCGAGCAACTTTCTCCACACACACACACACACACACACACGTTTCTACTAAGTTTCTATCTGATCCGCCCCGGCTTTGTTTCTGAGTTTTTTTTTGGGGGAGGTGGAAACTTCATGGGGAAATTACCTTGCTGACTTTCAAAAGTGGAAATTAAACTCCTTCCTCTCCGCCAAGATGTGGATTCATGAAGAAGAACGCACCTGATCTGATCTGAGTAATAATTAGCCTCTTAGACTCTTACAGTGAAAATGAAAAATATATTTTTCACCTTGCTAGCTAATTCTCTATATTATAACGTACATCTATTTGACAATAAATGCCAAAAAATGCACAAAATTTGCCCTTTATCGTATTTCTAAACCTACCGAACCAGTAGGCGGACATAAAACAAATTCCAGCTAATAATATCATCACATATTTTTCACGGCCTTACGTTTTATTGTTAATAAAATGAGTTTTAAGCTAGACATCGGTTCTGCTGTATTCTCGGCACGGAGCAGATACAGTGTTTGCTTTTCATTAATTTGGCAGTCGTGCTCCTCACAGCTGGAAAATTGCCCCTAAAAAATGTAAATACAATGAGAATTCAATATGTGACCTTATTACTCAGCCTGCTCCATCCAAAAATATTTATATCGCGGGAATAAATATCCCCAAAAAAAAGAGAGCCGTTTTTTTTTAATGCAAACACCTGGACCGGCTCCAGAAAACAAAACTCCCTCCACACCCACAGAACATTCTGCAGGACGGCACGCTTCGCCTTTTTCTGCCTTTTTTCCCCAAACTGGAGGAAACGAAATCAGCCCCATCAAGATGTGCAGATTAGATGGGATCTGACCGGTAGTCTAAACAGGCAGCCGTGTCCTGTCTGTAACTGTAGCAACACATCATATACAGGAAGGCCCAAGAGCCCAGAGGATATGGTAGTTAGCTATGGGTTTATGTCGAAGTTGTGTGTGTGTGTGTGTGTGTGTTGGAGAGAGAGAGAGAGAGAGAGAGAGAGAGTCTATATGGGCGTCTCAGTCAGTAATGTATTGTGACTGCTTCTAGTTACGTTCAGATTGCTTTGCCATGCTTGAGGTATAATGAGGCACAGATTACAAAAAGTGAAAAATTACAAAAGGAAATTTATCTCAAGTTTGCATACAAACACAAATTTTCTGTGTCACATTGTATAAAAACTTTGACCAGACTTTGAAAGTATTCCCAGAAGTAATCATCTCATTTTAGCTGTAATCAGAATTTTTTTTTGGGTAACATAATGGAATACAGTTAAATTTGGGGGGGGGGGATTTAGATTATATAACACGGTTACAACTATCCGGTTACTACCCAAGTCAGTCTGTGTGTGTGTGTGTGTGTGTGTGTAGGTGTGTGTGTGTGTGTGTGTGTGTGTGTGCTGCATTTAGCCTATATGGAGGTTGGCCCGGGGTTTATGTCCAAGCGACTCAGTGCCAGCGTTTCCCCCTTGGCTAGATCATCTGATTATTTTACCCAAGTAGAGAGCTGTGTGGTCCAATTTGTCTCTGCGTGCATGTGCTAGAGTGTGTGTGTGTGTGTGTGTGTGTATCAAAGTGTGTGTGTGTGTGTGTGTGTGTTAGTAATTCCAGTGGACAGCTATCTAGCTTGCCGCAGGCAATCCAGGAAGTGCTTCTCCACTGGTCCCCTCAGATGTGTGTGTGTTTGTTTCTGTGTGTGTGTGTGTGTGTGTGTGTGTGTGTGTGTGTGTAGTTGCACAGTGACAATAGC
>NC_136015.1:22065744-22073244 GCF_048128805.1 Centroberyx gerrardi
CTCTCTTCTCTCCCTCCATCTTCCTCCTCTGTCTCCTCTCCCTCTTCTCCTCTTCCTGGCCTCTCCTCTCTCCCTCCATCTTCCTCTTCTGTCTCCTCTTCCTCCCTCTCCTCTCTCCCTCCATCTTCCTCCTCTGTCTCTCTCTCCTCTTCCTCCTCTTCCTCCCTCTCCTCTCTCCCTCCATCTTCCTCCTCTGTCCCTCTCTTCTCTTCGTCCTCTTCCTCCCTCTCCTCTCTCCCTCCATCTTCCTCCTCTGTCTCTCTCTCCTCTTCCTCCCTCTCCTCTCTCCCTCCATCTTCCTCTTCTGTCTCCTCTTCCTCCTCTCTCTCCCTCTCCTCTCTCCCTCCATCTTCCTCCTCTGCCTCCTCCTCTGCCTCCCTCTCCTCCCTCCTCATCTCCTCCTCTGTCTCTCTCTCCTCTTCCTCCCTCTCCTCTCTCCCTCCATCTTCCTCCTGTCTCTCTCTCCTCTTCCTCCTCTCTCCCTCCATCTTCCTCCTCTGCCTCCTCCTCTTCCTCCCTCCATCTTCCTCCTCTGTCTCCTCTTCCTCCCTTTCCTCTCTCCCTCCATCTTCCTCCTCTGTCTCTCTATGCTCTTCCTCCTCTTCCTCCCTCTCCTCTCTCCCTCCATCTTCCTCCTCTGCCTCCTCCTCTTCCTCCCTCTCCTCTCTCCCTCCATCTCCCTCCTCTGTCTCTCTCTCTCTCTCCTCTTCCTCCTCTCCCTCCCTCTCCTCTCTCCCCCCATCTTCCTCCTCTGTCCTCTCTCTCTCCTCTTCCTCCTCTGCCTCCATCTCCTCTCTCCCTCCATCTCCCTCCTCTGTCTCTCTCTCTCTCCTCTTCCTCCTCTCCCTCCCTCTCCTCTCTCCCTACATCTTTCTCCTCTGTCTCTCTCTCTCTCTTTCCTCTTCCTCCTCTCCTCTCTCCCTCCATCTTCCTCCTCTGTCTCTCTCTCTCCTCTTCCTCCTCTGCCTCCATCTCCTCTCTCCCTCCATCTCCCTCCTCTGTCTCTCTCTCTCTCCTCTTCCTCCTCTCCCTCCCTCTCCTCTCTCCCTCCATCTCCCTCCTCTGTCTCTCTCTCTCTCCTCTTCCTCCTCTCCCTCCCTCTCCTCTCTCCCCCCATCTTCCTCCTCTGTCTCTCTCTCCTCTTCCTCCTCTCCCTCCCTCTCCTCTCTCCCCTCCATCTCCCTCCTCTGTCTCTCTCTCCTCTTCCTCCTCTTCCTCCCTCTCCTCTCTCCCTCCATCTCCCTCCTCTGTCTCCCTCTCTCCTCTTCCTCCTCTTCCTCCCTCCTCCTCCTCTCAGTTTGGGCTCCGGGCGGGGGGGAGCGGGACACGTGACGCCTCCTCGACGGCGGCGGCGGAAAAGCCAGACAGCGCGGCGCTTTCATCATCCGTTTAACAGAACAGAGAGGAGCCGTTAACGCTTCTCAGCAGGGAAATTAGCGGGGCGTGTTGGGCTCGTGTACGTAGAGTGCCGGGGTATTAACCGTTACATTATTGAGAGCCGGGGCCTTTTTTTGTGCCTCGCAGTTTGGATCCCAAACTGCGAGCGGCGAGCGGTTTAGCCGTAACGGGTTTTGGAGCGGGAAGCGTGCGCGGCGAGGCGGAAGCTGGAACACTCTGCTCCTCCGATCCGAACAGACCGGCCCGCTCCCGAGGACGCGCCGCCACTCCGTTACACCGTGTAATCAGGGCACCGCGTTACCATATAATGAGACGCCGTTTTTCTAGCATCAAGACATCAATGGAGAGCCTTGAGAAGATCAGCTTTCCCCGGTGAAACAATGTTTTCGTAATGTACTCCCGGTCGATTTTATCTTCGGTGCAGTCATCTCAAAATCAACACACACAGGGTACAAAGTGATAGGAACACCGAGTTGCCTGTCCTTTTGCATAATCCATGCTCTGAGTGTCTCAAAACTAAAGCCTGTCTCCTCCCCTTCGTGGACGGGTCGATCCACGAATCAATCGCTCATTTGAATGATAGTTTGATAAGTGGTTTGCCTTCTCTCTGTACAGTTCCTCGCTTGTAAATACAAAGCCAGTTCAGGACAAAAACATGTATTATCCGCTTGCCTTGACAAGGACTTCAATGACTGGCTGGCTCTACCAGACATTTCTTTATTTTTACTATTTTCCACATTTTAGAATAAGAGTAAAGACGTCAAAACTATGAAATAACACAAATGGAATTATGCAGTGTCCAAAAAAGCGTTAAACAAATCAAAACTATCTTATATTTTAGATTCTTTAAAGTAGCCGCCCTTTGCCTTGATGGAAAGACAAAGGCTTTGGAAAGAAATTCACACATAGGATCAACTTCACTGTTTATATTTGTCTAAGAAACACATTTCAAGCATTTAAGCAGAAGCCTTTAGATCAGGGGTCTCAAACTCAATTTACCTGGGGGCCGCTGGAGGCAGAGTCTGGGTGAGGCTGGGCCGCATCAGGTATTCCACAAGAAAAGCTTTGTTAAAAAAAATCCAATCTTCTCAAATGTCTTTATTTTTATTTTTTAACACAAAATAAGATTTAAACGTCTTTATTAACAGTTCTTTAACCTCAATGGGTTCTTCTGAATATGAATTGTCCTGAACATGAATGGAACATTGAAGAACATGAACTGTTCTTCTGAACATGGCATTTCCGCTTCTTTTTCCTGTGACAGCAGCACGGTGGTCGGCGGATAATAGCCCGGTAGCAGTCTCCTTTGTTTTTGCGCTCGATGTTCATGTCTTTCATGATGACATGAACACCATGGCATTTGTAGATGGTAGAAAGTACCGGGATAGCGAGCGCAAAAAGGCGACTGCTCCCGGAGTGTTATCCGCCGTGCTGTTGTTACAGGAAAAAGAAGCGGAAATGACACCGTGCTGTTGTTGTTGTTGTTGTAAACGTAGTCATAGAAACAAAAAAAACAAATGACATCATATAGAAATATATGTAGTGTTCATCGTGTGAGGCAATGCAAATAGCGCGATGCAAATAAAAAATAATGACCCACAAATAACGGTGCGACCCTATAATTGGTCCGGTTTACCGGGGACTGTTATCGCCGACGGACAGGTGTCGCTATGTGACTGCAGACTACATTAGGCTACATTGAGTTCCTTACTTTTCTTTTATCCCGCCGCGTACGCATCACTTTGATTTATTTTGTCAGAGAGAGACATATATACGTATAATGTCCCGCTGGGCAGCAACTTAAAAAACTTTTTTTTGGAAGTGTTGTGAACGCAGCGCGCTGGGACGAATGTCCGCGTGTGCCCAATAGAAACGAGGCAGCCAGCCAGGCACGGAAGAAAACTCTCCATGGCAACGCTGCTGTAACTTTCACTCATTGAGAAATGTTTCTCTGCTTGCATCAAGCCCGGTCGATGTCCCACCCCCGAGAGCCATATACCCCACCGTGATTGGTAGGTTCGTTCAGCTCCGCACACAATACTGTAAAGTGCCATCCATATAAAACTCGCGGGCCGCGCTAACATTAAACTTTCATATTAAGGTGGGGGCCACAAAATATCGTCTCGCGGGCCGCAATTGGCCCGCGGGCCGCGAGTTTGAGACCCATGCTTTAGATCAAAATGGCTTTAAGAGAATAAAAAACACAGTGCATTTTGACTGGTAGTGCAGGTGTCAGCAACCACAAATTCTCAAACTTCCTCGTTCAGTGACGACAACATTATACTGCAGGGCACAAGCTTGACCCTGTGTGATTTCAGTTGGTTCAGCAGTTCAGTTGCTCGTGTTCTGGTTCGCAGTTCATTTATTTACTGAATTGACATCTTCTGTTCGGACTGAACACATCGGTCAGCCGCGTAGGTAGAGTCACCTTCTGCTGAAAAGACTGATTCATCCGTTGGGCTGGTTCAGCGGGTCAGTACGCGTCACTACTGTACGGGGAAGACGCTCCCTCGCTGTACCGGACTGAATGAATCACCCTTCAGTAGTAGGCGAAAGTGCAGTTGAAATTGTCACTTTCGCACAGGTGAATCAAACGATCCCCGAAAGAACTAAGAGAGTTAGTTAAAAGAATCTGGGTGATGAATGTATGTTAGGCGCCTGAGGTTTAAGTATTGTTTGTTGGTCTGTTTATACGAGAAGAAGCATGTGGGAGTGTCATTCCTTCTCTGTATGAAAGACGATGCTTCGGAATAAAAACATTTGAAACACTTAAAAGAATCGTCTTCCCACCTCTAGACTGGGTCGGATTACATTTGTAAAAATCAATAAGGGATCAGCAGGTCAGCATGGAAAAGAGCTAAGATTCCTACAGCTGTGAATCAGTGCAGAAAGTTACATTTGGGATAGTGATAGCGATAATTCAGCATAGATGAAGCAATGGAGGATTTCGACAACATTTCTTGCGTGGCGAGAGAGAGAGAGACTGTCCAGGACTACAGAGGTCGCAGGTTCGACCCCCTCACCGGGCCAGAGTGACTCTTATCAGCCGTGTGTCCCGTCAAAGGCTTCGTGACACCAAACATCTGTCCGCTCACTGCGAGTCACTGTCAATAAGCATGTCAGCTAAAATACCTCAAGAAAGTGAAAACATGCCGCCATCTTTGTTTTGTCTGTTTCCATTGGCAGAGCTCTGGTCCTGTAAACCAGCATGTTGGAGAGAGATGAAGTCACTGTGCTGCTTTACAACCGTGCAGCCGCCGCACATTTAACACAGAGGAGGATGAATCACATTCTCTGGGCTTGATCTCAGGTACTTGGAGCGATAAAAAGTGTGTGTGCATGCGTGTGTGTGTGTCCTCTAACTGTTAGTATGTGAGCTTTGTGAGTAATGCGTGGACTCCGAGAGATTTTATGTGTATATGAGTGCAAAAAGTGCTATATAAGTATTTCTGTGTGTGTGTGTGTGTGTGTGTGTGTGTGTGTGTGTGTGTGTGTGTGTGCTAGAAGGGGAAAGAGTACCCTCCCTGAGACTTTGAGTCAGTCACAACGCTACGCTTCCAGCGAGAACAGCAGCAGCTTAGCTACTTCTGAACCTCCCACACATCCCTCCCAACACACCGCCCGGCTACAAAGCATCTTTGTTCTCCGAGGAGACAATTCAAATCTCCGGCTCCGATTTCCCACGGATTTTCTAAATGTAGCTTTCTCGCTTTGTCTTTTTGGCAAAAGAGCAGAAGGTTTGCATTTTTTTTTATTTTACCCGTTAAGCTCAACATGGCGATTATTCAAACCGATTCCTCCTAAAAACGAATGGTGGAAGAAAGAAGGAAGCATTTTGACCAGTCAAGCAGGCGGTGTGTGAGTGCAGCGTTGTCGCAACACACACACACACACACACACACACACACACACACAGAGAGAGAACCAAGGGTGATAAAACACACTCTAACAGGTTTTCGAGGCCTGCCCGCCCGCTGATGTGCAGTTGAGCGTTTCAGTATGTGGACATGTTCCTGGGTTTGTGTGCGTGTGGCTGTGCATGCATGCCTCTGCTTGCATCTGGGTGTGCACATATATGCCTCTGTGTGTGTGTGTGTGTGTGTGTGTATGTGTCGGATTGATGTGCGAAGGTGTCAGAGTGCAGAGGAAAAGAAAAAACCCCGACCGAACACCGTGGCAACAGCAGCCGAATCACCGGACAGCAAACGTCACAAGTCAAGACCCAGCAGAGAGAGCAGGAGTGCATGCAGAGAGAGAACCGGCTTACTCTTTTAAGAGGGGGGGGATTGAAAGGTAAAAGAAGAAAGAAAAATGAAGGAGGGAGATAGAGCGCTTAGGCTAAGGATGTGTTAGCTTATGTAAAAGAAGGAAAGCGGATGGAAAGGAAAGGAAAGGAAAGGAAAAAAAGGAAATAAAAGAAAAAACAAAAAATCCGGGCAAACTGGCTCACACCAACTGAACCGAGGAAGTGTTGAACCCCTTGGCAGAATTTAGAAACCCTCCGACAATCCCAACAGCCTCGCGTCCACTGCAGGGCCAAACGGTGCCAACGAGGGCCTCCTCATTAACTCAGAGGCCAGAGATTCACTTAGTGCGATTCGATTTACGTCCAGGAGATGAAGAGACGGCTTCGATCTGAACTTCTATACATTTTGGGCCCTTTGTCCTGCGGTTTGGCCCTGCTGTGGGGAAAGGGCCAATCAGAAGCCTCCTGCTGAAAGCCAGCCAGCAAGGAGAAACAAATCCAATATAAAGGATGGGAGAGACCAGCAGCAGTTTAGCCCTGATCCCAGCGTGTGTGTGTGTGTGTGTGTGTGTGTGTGTGTGTCAGAGAGAGACTCGTGTTTCTGTGCATGCATGTGTGCAAGTGTATGTGCATGTGCAAGAGAGAGATGTGTGTGTACTGTACGTGCATGCATGTGTGCAAGTCCGTCTGCGTGCGTGTGTGTGTGTGTGTGTGTGTGTGTGTGTGTGTGTGTGCACGCACGTACACCTGTGTGTGGGCTAACGTGCGAGTGACAGCAGCTAACTAGCGTGATTCACAGCGTGTGGGTGTGTGTGCAAGCAGTGATCGCATGATGGTTGAGAGAAGTGTCCTGTTGTGTCTTGTGGTCATCTGTGTGTGTGTGTGTGTGTGTGTGTGTGTGTGTGTGATATCTGCATGTAAAAGTATGCATGCATCTTTGCCGTACCCCATGTTGCGCGCTTCCATACACACTTCCATGCATGTATAACTACTATGTGTCTGCATGCAAGTATATTCGGTCCGGTGTGTGTGTGTGTGTGTGTGTGTGTGCGTGTGTGTGTGTGTGTGTGTGTGCGGCTGGACTCACCGATGACGGTGGTGGTGACCTGGAACTTGTTGACCCCCAGCCGGTTCTTGACCTCGCAGACGAAGGTGGTGTTGACGGCGTCGTCCACCTTCCTCACCGTCAGCTTGTTGCCGTCCACAACCACCGTGTCCGGCAGGGGACCGGACATCCTGCAGGGGGGGGGGGGGGGGGGGGGGAGGAGGAGAGAGGGAGGGAGGGAAGAAGAAGGAGGAGAGAGAGAGAGAGGGAAGGAAGGAGGAGGATGAGGATGGAGACGAGAATGGGTGGGATGGAGGGAGAGAATAAGGTATTGAGGGAGGGAGGGAGGGATGAGGGGAGGAGAGCGGGAGGGAAGAGGGAGGGAAGGAATGAAATAGGAGAGCGAGGGAAGGAGGAGAGAGGGAGGGAGGGAAAGAGTGAGGAGGAGGGGAAGAGGAGGAGGAGGAGAGAGGGAAGAAGAAGGAGGAGGGGGGGAGGAGTGTGGAGAGGAGATTAGGCGGGATGGAGGGAGAGAATAAGAATGGGAAGGAAGGGTAGGAGAGATGGAGGGAGGATGGAGGGAGGGAAGGAAATAGGAGGAAGAGGAAAGGAGGAGGGAGGGAGGGAAAGAGGAGGAGTAGAGCGGGAGGGAGAAGAAGGGAAGGAAGGGGGAAGGAGGGAGAGGAGGAGAGAGGGAGGAGGGAAGGAGGATGGAGAGGAGATTGGGAAGGAGGGGAAGAGGGAAGGAAGGAGGAAGGGATGAATGCAGGGAGGAAAAAAGGGGGGAGAAGGAGGGGTGGAGAGATTTGGT
>NC_136015.1:22078244-22108244 GCF_048128805.1 Centroberyx gerrardi
AGACAGAGTAGGAGGGGTAAGAGGAGGAGGGCAGAGCAAGAAAAATGGTGGGAGAGGTAAGGGAGAGGGTTGGAAATAGAAAAAAAGGGAACGGGAGAGAGATAAAAAAAAGAAAAAAAAGAAAGGGTGGTGAGAGGAAACAGACATCAAAAAGTGAGGGAGAGAAGATAGAGGAGAGAGGAGGAGGGGAGAGGAGGAGGGGAGGGAAGAGCGTGGAGAGAGAGAACAGAGGAGGAGGTTCAATCAGTTTGTTGTGCATATACACCCTGGCATCCTACTGCATTGAGGTGAGGGGTGTGTGTGTGTGTGTGTGTGTGTGTGTGTGTGTGGTGTGATCTCAGGCCAGGCAACATCAGAGAGAGAGAGAGAGAGAGAGAGAGAGAGAGATGATACAACACATGGTATTCACTGGTTCTTAAAAACATTATTATCAACATGACATTATCTAAATTTAAGGCTTTAAAAGGTCCTAAAATGTCTTAAATACAGTTATTACAGGTTTTTATTTTTTTAACTATTTAATAACAGTGTTTTCTTTGCACTGCATGTTCACTCTGAAATTAATACAGGACAGAATTAATATCTCCGAGATGTCTGTCTCAACTTTTCCGGAGCTGAGAGAATCAGCCTTGTTTTGAGCTTGATGGCAAAACATCTTTGAGTTTATCCACTGGGTTTTTGAAAAGGTTTCATCAGCCCAAGAGGAAGCAGGATTTTTTCAACCCGTAGAGGAACATGTAATCCTTCAGTTGGAGTGAAAACATGAAAATCATCAACCATCGCATCTGCTTTACTAAACACACACGCTGAACTTTCAAAATTTCCTTCCCTTCTGAAAGGGAAGATCCACCCTCTGTGATTTTCAATGCGTTATTTTGTGAGGAACTGTAGAAATGTACTTTTTTGTTGTACCCACTTTCCCTCAACCTGCCTCGTCTACTTTCACTTCAGTTAAGTGTTTTCCTGCATTTCCCAGAATGCCTTTCGACAACCCACAGAAAACTGGCCTGAACTTGTTGCATTCAGCTGTGGGTTATACATGTAGGAGGAGAGAGAGAGCGATAACCAAGTGAGAGTCAAGAAAAAAGCAATATATCGTGTAGCTGCATTGCATTCTGGTCTCTCTCCTGCTCCTGTGGGTGGAGAAATTGGTCTCTCTCCTCTTCTCTTATGGGTTTCTCCCTGTATGAATGTTGAACGTCTCTTGGTGCAAAATGGCGGCTCTAGAAAGAAGCCCTCGCTCTTTGATTCTGAGGGACTGACACCAAAACCTGACGTTTACCGCTGATGTTTTAGATCCTGAAACATTTTCTGCACTGAAAACATCTCAACATGACGTCATGCCATCTATGTTTGGCCAGTTATCGACGGGAAAAAGAAAAATACAGTTTCAAATAACAAAATGAACGCAGAAATGCAAGGTAGATCACTACTAGCTGTTTTTTAACGTGAATTAAGACCTCAAAACGTACAAAAATGTTGCGTGCAGCATGAAATGCTCAAGCTCAAATCGATACTGATCCTGGCTGGATGACATCTAGGAGTGACGGATCGCTATCTTGCTACGCTGGATCTATGGTAACTGTCATGGATCGCTATCTTGCTCCGCTGGCTCTATGGTAACTGTCATGGATCGCTATCTTGCTACGCTGGCTCTATGATAACTGTCATGGATCGCTATCTTGCTACGCTGGCTCTATGGTAACTGTCATGGATCGCTATCTTGCTACACTGGCTCTATGGTAACCGTCATGGATCGCTATCTTGCTACACTGGCTCTATGGTAACCGTCATGGATCGCTATCTTGCTACGCTGGCTCTATGGTAACCGTCATGGATCGCTATCTTGCTACGCTGGCTCTATGGTTACTGTCATGGATCACTATCTTGCTACGCTGCAAAAACTTCGCTAACGCACCGAAGCTGCGTGCTACTGTGCAGGTTTAGACTTGTTTCACCACACAACGACAGGTTTCTTTGTACCGCATGTCCAGATTAAAGCAGAACTTGGTTAGTAGTGCAGCATGCATCAAATCTGCTTCACTAAACACAATTGGACTTCCATTCTTAATTTCCTTGTTGTCGTTTTTCATTTTCTGCCCATTTATAGTGTCAGAGCTTTCATTAGCTTGGCTGAGTTGGAAATAGACCGGTTTTGCCAGCTTTGTGTCTTTAATTAGCTTTTAAATTGGTCTTAAATTCAATTCCAGGTAGCATTAAAAAGGTCTTAAAAGGTCTTTTTGAAAGCTGCAGAGACCCTGGAACTGAAGAGCAGATGAAACAGGAAGAAGAGAGAAGACGAGCCGAGCTGCGAGAGAACGAGACGGACAAAGGGGAGACAGAGAGCTCAGACACGGAGGAGATGGGAGGAGATGGGAGGAGAGCAAAGGAGAGCGGAGGACACACAGAGAGACGAAGACAGAGGAAATGAAAGAGACACAGAAACAGAGAGACTGACCACGCTGAAAGGAGAGGAGAGGAGCGGAGGAGAGGAAAGGGGTTCGGATCGATCTACAGGCTTTAACAACTTTGGTGTATCCATCCCTGATGTGTTTCGTGACGCTGCATCCAATTGAGCCGCTGCTGCTCGTCACATCGGTCTCAGCCATTCTGAGCAGAAAGCAATTAGAGGGCAAGCGGGAAGCCGGCTAACAGAGCTGAATAAACAGACCCCCCCCCCCCCACACACACACACACACACACACCGGTAATATCAACAAGCTGAATGGCAGAGACTGACGAAGAGACATGGGTGAAAACACATTTGAATAACAGCTTCAAACTCCTTCACTGCATGGGGTGTGTTTGGTTTATGTAGCCGCAGCACTTAAAAAGCTTGAAAGGTGAAAACATCACTTCAAGTCAGATTCATGATGTGCTTTGTTTTATGTTTTCAAAATGCATTTTGATGAATATTTGGCCAACTCTGTATACGGCAAAGTATGGCAGTGTCCAATTTTTTGTTTTCCCTCCCACTCACCTGACATGACCCGGTGTCTACAGATTACTATAGATAAGGTTGAGTCACGATTTCTGGTCTGGAAAGAATTCGACTCCCAGTGAAAGTCGCACGGTTGTCAAACTTCAGCATTGTGTTTTTTTCCATTACATTTTTTGTGATTGTCTATTGATCCCCCAAAGGGGAAATTTGTCTTTTGGCTCCAGAGGGACGCGTGGTGCCCCCGGAGCCTGGTGTGGATTCAGTTTCTCCTTTAAGGACACTTCAGCAGGACGGACGCTTGAACCGGGGACTTCGTTAAGACCGTCTTCCTAATCCCTGTGAGCCGCAGCCAGCTGGTTAGAAGAAGAAGGATTGTGGGAAGATGGAAGACTGCCGGTTTGAATCCCAAACCAGCTGGGAGTATCTGGGTGGGGGAGGTGAAGTGTGCTGGCTCCAGTGAAGAGAAGACTGAGGCTGTGTGATGTTTGTAACTGTGAACAGGGGCGGATCTTGAGTTTTGGGGGCCCTGGGCAAAGAGCATTCTTGGGGCCCCCTGTGTTGTCAAGTAATCAGATAACAGACTGTAGGCCGACTCAGTGAACAGACTTGTCTTTATGGCTTTCATCTCTAGAAAAAAAACCCGCATCGGCCCACAAGACACTAAAATGTTATATTCATAAGAATACTCAGGTAAAATGTATATATTCATCTGCACATGCATGCTCTCTCTCTCTCTCTCTGATTTTAGCTTTGTTTTATTTCCAACAGCTTTATATGTTTTTTTTCTCAGATCTTTCTTGTACACAATCATCTTGCCTTGTCTTATATTTTCACCTCCTCCACTGTAATGAGAAGATCTCTCACACAAGCCTCCTGCCTCTCTCGCACAATTATTTCAAACAACTTCTGATTTTTAACACTGTAATTGGGGATCCAAAATAGAAATGACTAAAAGTCATTTCACAACCTTATTCCAATTATCCTTCTCTTTATTGGCGTAATATCTATGACAGATTCCCCTCGTCTTGTCCTGCCTTCAAGTAATGTCACAAATAATCGTAATTAAGAGTAGAGTGCACATGAATGAGCCAAAAAAACGGTAAATACTGGCTGCAGTCCCGGACGTCGGAGCCTCCCGTCAGCATGTGAACGCACCAGAGGACCTACAGACTTTTCAAGTCAATGTGCGCATTCAACCAAATTAGCAAAGTAGCTGACAAAAATAAACCCGGGGCAGGATCTTCACTGATGGAACTAAAGCAAATTTCAAGTCTCTGCAAGTTGATTTTCGTACCGTACGGAAATGAATGGAAGCAAATGGCTGCCTGGGAGGAAAAACACATTCAAACATATGGAAAGGTATGGAATGCTCTGGAAAATGGTCGGTAATGTAGTGAACAAAAACACCCTGATATGCTTCTTTTAAAAGAAAAAAAAATACTTAGACTACTTCTGCTGCTAACATGGGCTTAGGTCTACAATATTGATTGGCCCAATGAATGAGTGTGTAATATATTACTGCTTTCTAGTAATAACTCCACCCAACACTGGTGCCAACACAGTCAAACCTTTTTCCACATTTGCCTTATACACTTTGCCTATAACACTGAAATCCAGTCAGTCAGTACAGTCTGACAGGCCCCACTCTCTTTTTAAAGGCTGAACTGTATGTCTCATAACTCTGTACCGCCTGTCCTCTCTTCGCACAATTCTTTGACACTTTCTTGGACAATCCAGCAAACAAGATTGCAGTTAGCCAGATAGCTCATAAATATATAACAACTTCTGTTTTTTAATACTGTAATTGGAGATCCAAAGTACAAACGACTAAAATGCGTTCCATAAATTAATTCCAATTACTTTGAAAGATTCTAATCCAAATGTGCCAACAGCCTTTTACTTGCTCTCTTTTTGTCTCTTTAATTCTCCTCTTTTTTTTTTTTTCGTGCTCCCTATAGGTACAGTATGTTCTCTTCAGACAAGATACTGTATGTTTCAACTGTAGAAGTCAGAGGGGCCCCTCCAGGGGGGTTACTGAATGATGTCACGTCTTGGAGGCGCCATGTAAAACTAGAATGACCATAAAAAAAAATTATGGTCATTACATTTTTAATTGAAAAATGTCTAATCATACACTTTTTTAAACTTTTGTTAAAGGTCTAATTCATAACTGCATACACGTGATCTGCCCAAGCTTCCCTGGATAAATAAAGGTTAAAGAAAGAGATAGAAACAAAACTCGATTGTTTTCTCTACACCTGATATTCTAAAGACAGACTCCAAAGTATTCAAAGTATGGAGGAAATTAACTTTTTAAACACGAGGCCACAGGGGGCTGGAACTGTAAATCCTCAAAATCACCTGCTACTTACACTAGTTTATCAGCCATCTGGGTTTTTGAAAATGAAATAAGACACCGAATGATGCCTGGGTACCTTGAAATATGCCTTGCAGAGGAGACACACTTAGATTTAGCAGCATTGGCTGGTGGCTCATGGCTGTTTCTCCCTCCTCCTCCTCCTCCTCCTCCTCCTCTCCCTCTCTCTAAACATGTATTTATTCACTGCTGTACCCAGAAGAAGGCAAGTCAAGTGATGCATTGATGTATTTTTTTTTTAAACTCTGCAACATACATTAGCCAAAAATCAATAAAGACTTCTGGATTTGCTAAGAAGAGACAGTCGTGTTGAATTTTTGGAATTCATGTTTCGCCAACTGCCCAGGTTTGCAAACTTCTTCTTCTCGGCTTGACACATTGTCGCCGAATATTTCTGGGTATTGATGGTAAAAAAAAACAAAAAAACATCTGCTTGGCTCTCTACACCTAGCAGTCCTCTACTGTTGATGATACATAAATATTCAAGGGCCGCAGGAATAGTTTTTAATTATTCTGCTGTCTGTGTGCTGTTTTGTCAACTCATTATTGGCTGCTAGTAATGTTGGGAATGCATAAATTTAAGCTTTTTTTAATTTAAGACCACTAGCTAAATGCCTACAATGTAAAAAAAAAAAAAAGAAAAAAAAGCATGTCCAAGCCAAACTCACTATTGTTGTACACACACTCACAGCTGAAAACATAATTTCGGGTTTGGCTCTGTTCACTAACAAATACAAAAAGGGCCTCGAGGTCTCGCATTTCAAGACCCTTTGTGCCGCGGGATTTTACACTTTTTGACTTATTTAATGCTTCTATTTGAGGGCAAATGTGCAATGTGCACTAAAAAGTAATTCTCTCATTTAACCTCGCCACATCTGTTATCACCAACTCAACAATAAAAGGAATAGAAGATGCGGTTCCTTTCTTTTTGGAGAAGAATAAAAAGAATAATTCACCGAGGCAGCTGGTGCCGCAGCAGGGTTAGTTATTGTAGTTTTGGTGTACCTGCTGAATGACAATAGACTGCCTTCCACAATTATCGGTGTATGAAAGGCGAGCGTAGAGCATTACATTTCCAGAGTGAGGAAACTAGCTCATTACTTGTTTTGTTTGGGTTATCTTTTACTGCCGTTTAGCTCCTCTTAACCAAGGATGTCAATAACTCTGTAGGGCAAAATATATCTGTGCCTCTTTTATTAATAAATGTTTTTACTCTTATTTTGCAAAAATGCCCCAAAACATAAACACAGCGCACACTGGCTGTGGTGAAACATCAGCGCTGGAACTTAATTACACTGACTCTGTCCTGGTGGGCCTGATGGATTATTTCCATATTTTTTTGTTTAACCTTTAGTCATCCAGGGAAGGTTTGCTTACCACATATGTTTTTTTATTAAGCAACACCCTGTTTCTCATTCATACAGTGACACATCTTCCCACCCAGGAGCCGCCTGGTCCAACCACAGTCCGCTGCTGCCGGCCAGTGAGCAGCTGACCGGAGCGGCTGGGGGCTAAGAGCCCAACTAAAGGGCAACTCAGCAGCAGATGCTGAGGAGGGGAGACTACAGCATTACTTATTCACCTCTTCACAGACTTTCAGTTATTGAAGCATTTCTCTGAGGCAGAGCTGCTCTGGAGGCTGATCCATGGATCAACCGGCAGATTGTAGTTTTACAAACATTTCTCTGAGGCTAATAATCTCATTGGCTGAGATAAAGCTCAATGGGCGGAGCCAAAGAACCACAGTTTTTCAGAGCGCAAATTAGCTAACTAGCAAATGTCAAAATATAACTGAAAAATATATAAAGCAATGAGCTATTCATTCATGACCATGGCATTCTTGATCTTGGACGATCAGCAGCTTACCTTGTTAGCTATAGGCTAGTTTGGCTAGCGTGAACTTGGAAGCTCAGCTAGCTAACTAGCTAACCTAGATAACAAGATTAAAAAAATTTCAGTTAGCAGCAGAGCACTAGGCTTCATAATATTAGCTTCCACCTCTCTTACCTCTTGTCTTTTTCATGGGTTTCAGTCTAATGTTACTTACCCAGGAAAACTGCGGTTCTTTGGCTCCGCCCACTGAGGTTTAACTCAACCAAAGAGATTATTAGCCTCAGAGAAATGTTTGTAAAACTACAATCTGCCAGTTGATGCATGGATCCGCTCCTCTAACCTCCAGACTCCCTTCAAATTCTCAAAGATTGTTTTTCACTCTGAGGGGCAGAAACACTAAGAGCCGGCTGGTGATCCACTAAACTCTCCAGCCCTTGAAATCGTATTTATGTCCTGCTGGCCGTGATTCGACAGTATATCCAATAAGGTGCAATATAATTGGCTACCAGTCATTTTGTATGGTCCCCTTCCAAGACGATGTGATATCATTCACTGCCAAGTGAGTGATTCTTTATTCACACTCCAATAAGTGGTAATAAGATTGGCTGGCGGTGGCGCTGTATCCAATAAGTTATAATACGATTGGCTGTCAGGATTATGTATTCATACTTAAATAAGTTGTGATATGATTGGGGTGCTGGTGGTTCTATATCCAATAAGATGTAATATGATTGGCTGCCAGCGGTTCTGGATCCAATAAGATGTAATATGATTGGCTCATGCTGATTCTGTACACAATAAGGTAAAATATGACTGTCTTCCACTGACTTTGAGACACTTTGTTAGCCAAGCGCATTTACATGGACCCAGAATCTGTCCCGGTGAGCTTGGCGCGGCTGTAGCTGCAGACAAAGGCAAGTCAGCGAGCTTTCCAATAGGTATTTCCCAGTCTACCTCCGCTTTGTGCCAGGAACGGCAGTTTAGGAGGCTTAGCCTACATCTATCGGCAAGCCAGCCAAAATATCTCCCCATGTTTTCTCTGCAAGACGGCCAAGTCCTGCTTCTCCCGAGTGTTCTGCTCGGTGCGAGGGAAGCTTCCAGAGTTGATTCTTTATTGTCTTCTGAAGGTTTACTTAGAGTTAGAGAAACTACAGGGGGAAAATATTATGGGCCCAGGAGGGGAATACATGAAAGTAAATTTAAAACATTTCTTTCCGCGGACCGTAATGACTGCAACAACTGGGACTCTATAATGAATTTATTCTAATTATTGTGTTTTTTAAATTGCTTACTGTACAGCGTCTCCACAGTGACTTACATGAGTGCCAGTGAATACAATTGGAGTGCAGCAGATAATGAATCCCCAGACCCAGTTTTGGGGCTGCACCAAATTAAGAGCCGCCACACCTGTAGGCATCCTTTCATTTCTTTCTTAAATGCAACTTTCTTTTTTTTTTCTTTGATTCTATTTGTACAAAATAAATCAAATACAAACAAGCGCTGAAACGAAACTGCACCCGGATTGCGCAGGAAAAAAAAAACAAAGAAGAAACAAAGGGCTCAAGCGTCTCCCACATCTCACGCCAGCGAACGAAACTCATAATATAAACATCAAAGGAAACAAATTCTGTGTGCGTGCGTGTGTGTGTGTGTGTGGGGATTGTGCTAAAAATGCATGGAATATGAAGGCAGTGTTTCAGTTCAGAGTGCAGCATCTTAGAGTTTCCATTAAATCGGCTGTTAGGATAGGAGAGCCGACCGTACAGCTGCTCTTTATCATATGAGAAGTGATGCTACGGGCCCGGCGCTGTGAGCGGAGCACTTAGCGTTCAAGTGAATTGTGTTATTCACGTTCAAGTGTAAAGCCTCCGCAGTGTTGTTAGCCGAGAGAGAGAGAGAGAGAGAGAGAGAGAGAGACGCCGGGCATCTGTTTTCCTTTGTAAGCGGAGAGCGAGCGGGAGGACGGGACACGTGGGCGGAGGAATCACACCAGCTGCCTCCGATTAGAAACAGGATGAGTCCCCTGCTAACACCGGCTGAACATCCGCTTACATCGAGGAATCAAGAAACCCAGGTAGCTTTTCAACATTTCTGCAGTCTGCGGATTCTTCCTCCGCTGTCTTTCTAGGTTTTCCCTCGTTTCTTCATTGTCAGGAAAGAAAAGCCTCTGTTGAATAGTCCGATCTTAACCTGATTAAGGTAGCGGTCTGACTGTGGCGGGTGTCATGTGACTGGTCTGATTATCTTCATCAGAATAAGGTCATAAACAATGTAATCACAACCCAGGTAACACACCCTACATATCTGCTCAATTTTTCCGGTTTATTTGGCCACAAAAATACTTAAAAAGATGCTTTGGTAGTACCTTGGGTTGTGTAGCTTCCTCTGCATTTTTTGAAGTGAATCACTTTCTTTTTGTTATTAAACCTTTCAGCGTAACACCGAAATTCTTCCGACTGTATTTCAGTGTTACACTTGTTGGTTTAATGACATAAAGAAAGCGATTCACTTAAACAAAAATCAGCAGAATGACTTTTTAATATATATATTGTCAGAATCTGCTTTGTTGGTGTTCGTTTATGTGCTAGAAGTGTGATTTTCAGACTGGAGATAACAGAGAATCATTGATTTTGAGGAAGCTACACAACCCCAAGGTACTACCAAAGGTCAACATCGCTTTAACTCTGATTTAATTCAGATTTTTAGATGTGCAAACGTGTCAAGAAGCTCACAGAGGAGGAGGAGGTTGACCCGACGCTGCGACGGGGTGTTCGTGTACAGAAACGACGACAAGGCAAGAGATCGCGGCAAAAGCAAACACTTCTGGAGCAACTGCAAAATAAACAGCAACAGTCACAAGGATAATACCGTTTGCACCGAGATGAAGAACACCAAAAAAATCGAACAAAACGTTCCAACATTGTTCGTCTAACTAAACTAACCCAGATAAATCCACGTGAAGCCGGGTTATTGTGGGAAATCACATTACTTCCAACTATGGAAACGGTTGAAACATACTACCACCTTAATCTGATTGTGCACAATAACCGTTTTGTATTGTGTGGCTGTAAACAAACCCATTGTTTTAACACGATTTAACATGGAAGCTAATCCACACCGATCACCAGCCGCTGACAGGCCGTCACAGTCCTCATGTTCATGTCTCGATGTTAAATCCACATCACATTGTCCGTGTCACAAATCCATGTCACATTGTGCAGCATGTAAGACTAATTTTAGCTCGCTGTTCCATGTTTTGCACCGTTAAAATGTAGAAACTCGGGCTCAGGTATTTCCTTCCTATAGCAAATATTGTGAAGATTAAGAAGAAAAAGATCCCAACTCTAAAATGGAGGAGTGAAGTCTAGGTCTCTTGCCTGCTCATCAAATCATATCAGGGTTAAAAAAGAAAATGGCTGCGGTGTTTACGGTATTCACAGTGCCATGTGTGTGTGTGTGTGTGTGTGTGTGTGTGTGAGTCTGACTCTTCGTCCCTTCCTCTCCCTCCTGTCTCTCTCCACTCTGCTCTGTCTAACCAAGCAGAAACACCATGAAACTAATCTTCGAATGCTTTAAATTACTTGTAAGGTTTCGGGTCCAAAGGTTGCTTCTTTTTTAGCTGGCAGTGCTAAACAGATGGCTGGTGGAGGCGCTGGTCAAGGCTCTTCTTGCAAAACAGCTTTTGAAAACCTGTTTGAGGCACGATCCTCTTTTGCTAAAAGTTTAAACGTTTTTGAACTCCAGCCCCTGGTGCTCTGTGCGCTTAAACCATGAAACATACAACAGCTTGTTATACACTAGCAGTCAGTCTGGACCCACCTGATTTAATGTTCTATGTTTTTCATTCTCTTAAAGCCATTTTGATCTAAAGGCTTCTGCTTAAATGCTTGAAATGTGTTTCTTAAACAAATATAAACAGTGAAGTTGATGCTTATGTATGCCTTTCCATCAAGGCAAAGGGCGGCTACTTTAAAGAATCTAAAATATAAGATAGTTTTGATTTGTTTAGCACTTTTTTGCTCACTGCATAATTCCATTTGTGTCATTTCATAGTTTTGATGTCTTTACTATTATTCTAAAATGTGAAAAATGCACATGTCCAAACTTTTGGCTGGTAGTGTATCTATTCAAAGTAACGAGACAGAGAAGCCGGACTCTACTCACCGAGCATGACCAGGTTGGTGGTGCCCTGCTCGTTGCCGGAGGGGTAGGTGGCGTACTCGCAGGTGTAGCGGCCGGCGTCGGACATGTTGAGGTTGGAGATGCGGATGGACGGGTTCTCCAGAGTTCCCTGGATGAAGACCACCCGGTTCTGGAAGGCCGGGTTGGGGAAGCTCTGTCCGTACAAGGGGTGGAACACGGCGATGTTGTCCCGCTGGCCCTCGATGGGCTCCCATATCCAAGAAACCTGGAAAGAAAAAAAAAAAAAAAGGGGACTCTGGTTAGACCGATATGGGGTTTTGAAGGCCGATACCCATGCTGATTGTTACCGATATATACACTATATATATTTATATAGGGGGATATTTGAATGCAAGTTACCTCAGCCAAGTAAATCTTTGCATTTCCAGTAACTTTGAAGTTGCTTTATTTATTCTATTTTTTGCTCTATTTATATGTAGATGTATTTGCTCAATGTATGCCATTTTGTTTAAATGTGGAAAATGCTGATCTATTTATTGATGTAATATGTAATGTTGATAGGCTAATTTATTATGTTGATTGTTAAAGGTCCCATATTCTACACTTTCCAGTGTTTTATTTTGTGTCTTGAGGTCCATTCAAAGCTGTGTCATGTACCAAAAACACTCTCAATCCATTTTTACATTTCTCCACGTTCATTTTCCAGCATCTCTCTGAGCCTTACCAAGAACAGGCTGTTTCTGTCGCGGTGTCTTTAAGGCTCATTAATATTAACAACCCTCTGTTCTGATTGGCTAACCGTTTCAAGAGTGAAACGTGAGACGCCGCGGCCCGGCGGCTACAGGTAGGGAAAACTCTCCGGTAATAAACAATGACACCCGCTCGACCGCTTTGAAAAAAACACTTTGTTAGTCTATTATTTCTTACAAAAATGATAATGAGCGAACCTTTGTGACGCCACAAAGTTACAAAAGTCCAAACGACTCGTTTTCCACAATATGAGACCTTTAATTGTCCTGCACCTGTTGTCAGTGACAACCTAGCCTACATGGAGCCTACTGGTGACATCATCTGTGATCGAAACGTCACAATAAATTGAGATTTGCAAGTAGATGGTGTGCGGGAGCCTCATATATTTATCATTTCCAAGCCATAAAATTACAAGGATTCAGTGTTTCCCGCAGAATTTTACTCTTGTCAGGGTGGAAAAGCCTCTGAAAAAAAAAAAGGCATTTAGACCATCAAGCACAACTAAAACTCTCCATTGAAACCCAGACTAATGAAATTCCTCCAGTGTGAGCAGCTCTTTGAGGCAGGATGACCCGCTGCAGCTATTCACTGCTAGAGGAAACTCTGGGACATTATTATTGAATTGATTGTGTCACACCTGCACAAATTAAAAATACTTCTCCTCTCTTCTTTCTCTCTTCTCTTCTTCTTTTTGTCATCATATGTATTTATTTTATTTTTTTTATCACTGTACACCAAAAGAAACATATAATCCAATGGTGTGTGTGTGTTGTGTGTGTTTAACACTCCTTCACCCTGCAGTTATAGTTACTGTTGATATAAAGAATATGTTCTTCTCAACTTGCCTGGTTAATATATAGGTTTAAACTCATTGTATTGTAAATGAGTGATTCTGTTATCAGTTTGGAAACGGTCAAGGCGTTTCCAATTCAATTTTGCTGTAATATGATTATATAACAATTTCTGACGTCTCTTGGTACGAGCATCGAGATTTATTCTGTTTTAACTTTTCTTTTGACTGCAATGAAACGCTGAAATAAAATTCCTTAGGGTAAGAAGTGTCAAACTCAATTAAAGCTGTGCGAGTAAAAGAGCCAGGAATCTATTACCAGATGAAATTAAAGGTCTCTCAGACTTGCAAACACTCTCTCAAGGCCCCGTTGCCATTTTCAAGAACATCATTTGAAAAGAGCGTCATCTTACAGGCGTTTCTTCTTCAGATTTAAAGGTATTTGAGAGATATTGATAGCTGTCATCACTGTGTGAAACTCTACCGCGAGGGAGAGCGCCGCGACGCTGCGCCAGATTGATTTTTTCCTCTCCGGTTGTCAGAGTGAGTGTCAAATACGAGCTGCTGTCCAAAGTGATAGACCAGGAAGAAGAGGGAATTAAGTTCATCAATACACATTTAGTAAACATCTATTAGATTTGTGACCTGCGGAAGAAAAGGAGAGAGGGAGCAGCGGGGGTCGGGGTTGTGATGGTAACCCAGGTGTCGGCACAAATTACAGGATGAAACTCTCTCGTTAGCTGCAGATTGTAGGGAAAATGTGAGCGGAGGCAATTCAGCCTGTCTGCTATTTCACTTGTTGAATCTCAACAAATTGCCTATTGACTCGACCCATGACTCACTCAGGGATCGGATCAGACCTGGACCTGAACTGAACTGGCAAACAGTTCATACTGTTTGCTTTAATCTGTTTGGAGCACCAGATGGGTGGGAGATATTGCATCAGGACAATTCAGCTAGTGTCAGGATGTCAGTTGGACTATAATATGCTGAACTGACTTTCAAATAGTCAAAACCTTCTGGCACTCTTCAACCTTCACACCCTCTCTAACTGGTAAGAGGAGGCTGAAACTAACTGAGAGATGTACACTACCAGTCAAAAGTTTGGACACCACATTTTTATTTATTTTTACTATTTTCCACATTTTAGAATAAAAGTAAAGACATCAAAACTATGAAAATAACACAAATGGAGTTATGCAGCAGCCAAAAAAGTGTTAAACAAATCAAAACTATCTTATATTTTAGATTCTTTAAAGTAGCCGCCCTTTGCCTTGATGGAAAGGCAAAGGCTTTGGAAAGAAATTCATACATAAGCATCAACTTCTAACTATTTATATTTGTCTAAGAAACACATTTCAAGCATTTAAGCAGAAGCCTTTAGATCAAAATGGCTTTAAGAGAGTGAAAAACAGAACATTCAATCAGGTGTGTCCAGACTTTTGACTGGTAGTGTTTGACAAAACTACTTAACGCCAGTTCAGGGAACGACATGGAAGGAAAACATGATATTCACGATTTTCATTATAATATTTGTACTACAAAATAATACAACTTTTCGATACTTTATGATTTGATTTGTAGAAAATGCTGTAGTTTCGTAGCATCCAGGTGTCCATAGTATTCACATGACATATCGGTTGCCACAGCCATATTATTTTCATTAATAACAGCTAGGTGACAGCATCATTAACAAACCAGTGTTATGCCTAAATTTGTATCACCTAAATAAATGGGTGTCCCTGGCAGTCCTGGGTGTGTGTTGTTGTTTTGCCGCTGCACAAGGAAATTATCACGGGGGAAATGTTGACCTTTCTTGACTTAGACTAGATTCATCGATCGCGGGGATCCAGACATCCAATTAAACCAGCCTTTTCTTCATTTCTCCTCTCCAGTGAATTCACTAAATTGGGAAAAAACTGCTTAGCGAATCTTATTTTGACGATCTCAGCCGCAGTGCTGCCAAGGTGACGCTGCTGTCATGCAGCAACAGCGGGTTTGTGAGAGCTGCGGATTGAGGGGTGAAGTGTCTCCCCCTCTTCAGCCTTTAGCGGGCTCACCTGTGTGAGTTTGGTCCGGCCTCCTCCATCGATGAACTGGCAGCGGAGATCGACAGACTCCGTGGGATACGCCTCCAGCTCCTCCTCCACTCGCACTCTCTGAGCCCCGACACCTGCAGGGAGGCCAAGACGAGACAGAGAGGGGGATTATGCAACCATCTGCAAAACCAGTATTGTTTGAATAATTAAACGATTGTTTGTTGGTTTCCAAATTTCACATTTTGTAAACTGCCATGGCAATAACTGGAGAAAAAAAAATGGAAAAAAAACAGAGACAGAGAAGGAGAGAAAATAGAAGAGGGAGAGAGACAGACAGACAGAGAGAGAGAAAATAGAGGGGGAGACAGAGAGAGAGAGGAGAGAGAGAGATAGAGAGAGAGAGAGAAAGAGGGAGAGAGAGAAAAGCACTTCAAGTATTTCATTATGAATCTGGTTTTATTTTAATGCAGTTGCTGTCGGTGGTGTTTTTTTTCCCCGCCTCCCGCTCATTTTGTTTAACGTGTTCTCTGAATTTTAAATTAAGGTTATATATGAGGACGGTGCAAAGAGAGAGAGAAAGAGAGGAAGAGAGAGAGAGAGACAGAGAGAGAGAGAGAGAGAGAACATCAGAATCATCAAGCTTTGATAGAAGAGCCTTAGGCGGCGTCTTAGCTAACTCCTTTAAGCCGGGCCCTCCTCATTACAGCAGAGCTCGTCTACCAGGAGGCATCGCTAGGGGGCGAGCCTCCAGGAGCACCGCATCAACGCCGCTGCTCCTTCTCTAATCCGTTTGAAATTCAATGGGAGCCACCTGTAACTCTTTGCCGGAGCTCGCACCGCTCTGCTGAGAGAGAGGGAGAGAGAGAGAGGGAGAGAGAGGGAGAGAGAGAGAGAGAGAGAGAGAGAGCGGAGGCCGGCCTGGCTGCACTGAAACAAGCCGTTCACACTTTAAAGGAGATGAGAGCGAAGGGTTAGCGTCAAGCAGAGTCTGAAAACTGACTGTGCGGCGCCCGCTGACCCGCAGGCTGATTCAACATACTGAATCGAAATTGGTCCAGCGGTCCGTTTTTTTGCTTAAAATCCCAGAATGCACTCGGTTTTCTGCGATCGACTGAGTCTGAAAAACACAAATATGGAGAATAAGGAGCTCCGCGTGGTGCTGCGTGGGATCAGTGAGTGTAAAATGAAGCCGGTAACATTCGGATGTAATATGTGACGCGTTCTATCATTTTCAGTCGGAAGTCGCAACGGCACATTTGTGGATAAACGTGATTTTATGAGAAAAGATCGATTTTTGGCTGTTTTGGGGTTTCATCAGATTTTAATAAAATAAAGCCTTGGCTTTCATTCTGTGTAAAGATTATTGTGAAATTCAAACGCTAAATATAGTTTTGAAGCTCATAAAGGTAGGGTGACAAGCAGAACTACTAGCTTAGTTTGTCAACAAAGCTCGCATTCCTCATGTTGCCAGGTTGGACTTAAAACGGTGTTTATTAAGTTTGTCAGGGTTGTATTGTGGAGTTTTGTTATTGGTTTGTTATTTTGGACTAGTTTCATTGATCATTGGGCTGTTTATGAGTTGGGTTTAATTGGCACTGGGAGGGTTTTGTCGCTAAGAACCTGGCAACCCGTCCCTCTCTCCCTTACTACGTGTACCTTAAAATTATGAATGAACATCTGCATAGTAACAGGTTGACCATCGTTCACTTTATTGTCTAATCAAAATTATTGTTTCAACCGCGAGAAAACGTAGTTGTCAGGCATCTCAACCTGTGTGTGTGTGAATGATTTCTTTATTTGAATAAATGTCTCAGAATTGACTTCAAACTTTGAGGCCCTTTTTCTCAAAAACATCGTTTGGAAACAGTCAAGACATCAAGGGGTGCATCTCACTCAATCTTTGGAGTACAAAGATCATTTTGATATCACCGGAAAGCTTAAATTCTCCTCTTTCCAACAGTGTATTAAACATTGAGGGGTCAATGTGACTGGAAATGATACAGCAGGTCACATATGTTAAACCGTCATGTAGCATGTCGGTATTTATTCCACACACTGCATGCTACAGCAGCCAGAAAAGCAGGCACAGTGCTTCCATTTAGCGCCGGGTCTGCAGTGACGATTTCATGTCAAGAACACGCAACAGTCTGCAACTGAGGCCCAAATCATGCGTAGCAAGTCTTCTCTTCAACCTCGCCTTCCTCTATTTTACCTTCAGTGAGCAAAGTGTCAGTGTGCGGCCGCCGCAGCCTATTTTCTCTGAACAGGAATCAGTGTTATTGCCGATTCTGTCAGGTCTCTGCGCTCAAACACACTCAACAGGAGAGCCCGGCTTCCACTGAATTTCAAATGGATTTGACAAATAAAACTGATGTGGCAGAAAATGCAGTTGAGGCTTTCAACAGAAACTTGGGCTAGTTTGCTTGAAGTGGCAGCAGAGAGACGAGGGAAGTTCTGCTAGGATGTGATTTCACAAGCACTCCTCAAGTCGTGTGTCGGGGTTTAAACTGTATTTATGTCTTTTCTTGTTCTGTAAAGCACTTTGTGACGAACCTATTTGTTGAGGCCGTTTCGTACAGCTGATGTCTACACATGCCATTTACTAATGGCTCTTTGTGCCTAGATCGGTTGTGCCGCAGCTCTCGGCCAGTGAGGCGAAGCTTCGCTGCTGCGCCATGGAAGACTTCGCTCAGATGTTAAGAAAATCAATAGCCAACAAATTACATTTGCTAAATTCAATTTCATGAAATTAATGAACTTTAATGAACTTGTAATCCTTGTAATCGTGAGGCAGAGAGAGAAAGACGGAGAGAGAGAGAATGACTAACACAGAATCAGAGTGAAAAACAAAAAGAAAAGGGATCAGAGAGAGAGAGAAATAGAGAACTTGTAATCCTCCAAGTTAATGCAATCTAGGCCAAGTCCAGCAGCTCAGAGTGTTTGCCGGCTTTCTTGTACGATCTTACGAGGCTTCAAGTGACATTTTTAAACAATCGTTGATTGCCATGCCGCGGAGTCGAGACGTTCTGCCAGAGTGAGCCTCGGCAGCAGAGCTCCTCACTCCCGCTGCACAACGCCCGACTGCTGCTCTGTGTTTTCTGTGAGGCTCGCCCTGCTCCTTTAAAAACAAACTGCTCTCTGCCTGGCAACAGCGCAGCGGTCAAGCCCCCCGCCTCCCCCCCCCCCCAGCCCGGATCAAATCCTGCCCGGGTCTTTTCTCCTCCGTCCCGCCTGCTCTTTGCCCTCTCAGCCAGCCTCCGTCTCTGGACACAGTGGACAGACACACTTCTCGCAGGGAGCCGGCTTCCCGCTCTCCTCACAAGAAAAGGGGACGAGCGAGGCGGCTCCGGTGAAAAAGCCTCTCGCTGTGAGAGGGATTGATTAGGACAATATGGTGCGAGCCGCCACAGAGGTCAATGGGCCGGACGGGGTTTAGCCTGCAGATCAGCTGCAATACAGTCACACTGACGAAGAGCGGGAGGCGGGGGGCTTGTATGTGTGTGTGTGTGTGTACTTGTACATCTGGATATGTACGTGTGTGTGTGTGCGTGTGTGTGTTGGGAGTATGCATCCATCCATGTGTGTGAGCCCATGTATATAGATATGCATTTTGTGTATAAGGGCATATACATCTATTAATGTGTGTGTGTGTGTCTGTGTGTGTGTGTGTGTGTGTGTGTTTTTAAGGTCACATGTATACAGTACATCTGTGTCTGTGCGTGTGTGTGTATGTGTGTGTGTGTGTGTGTGTGTTTTTAAGGTCACATGTATACAGTACATCTGTGTCTATGCATGTGTGTGTGTGTGTGTGTGTGTGTGTGTTTTTAAGGTCACATGTATACAGTACATCTGTGTCTCTGTGTGTGTGTGTGTGTGTGTGTGTGTGTGTGTGTGTGTGTGTGTGTGTGTTTTTAAGGTCACATGTATACAGTAAATCTGTGTCTGTGTGTGTGTGTGTGTGTGTGTGTGTGTGTGTAAAGAGCATCTCGTTCTAATGTGAGTGCATATGGGACTGACTCAGTCATTGAACCAGAGTCTCTTCCCTGAGGGAGACAATGGGCTGTCAAACCAGTTATTCATTCCCACTGTATGATACAGACACACACACACACACACACACACACGTGCGCGCACACACACGTCACACACACATGCAAGCAAACAAACACAAACTACAGGCTGCCAAACTAGTTTTTCCACAGCAAGAATCGACAAGACCAACAGCTCTCTCTCTTCCTTTCTCCTTCCGTTGCATTCCTTCTCTCCTTTCTTCCTCCCTCACACACACACACACACACACACACACACAGATGAATTACCTCTAATTACACACAAACAAGCCAGACCCACTATTCATAAGGAAACTGTAATGCAAAAACACACACACACACACACACACACACACACACAGACCAGACGATCCCAGCAAAACCATGAATCACTGAGGCTTTGGGGTTATTCACAGTGGTCAATGAAATCTCTGCTGTGACGCAAGGGAAAAGAAATGGAGAGAGAGGAAGAAAGGAAAATGGAGAGAGAAAAAATGAGTGAATGAAGCACTAAAACCAAGATAGAGAGAAATAGTGAAAGAGAAAAAGCCAGAGAGAGAGAGAGAGAAAAGAGCCAGAGAAAAGCACAAGGCCGAAGGTAGAGAAAAAATAAATGGAGCAATCAAGGAATAACTACAACAGAATGAAAGAGTGAAAGAGAAAGAATAGTGTAGAGAGAGAGAGAGAGAGACACTGAAAGACATGAAGAAAAAGTTTAAAGAGTGAAGGAAGTGAAGGCATGACTAAAGCAGAAAGACATATTGAAAGAGAGGGGGAGTGGTAAGTGGAGGAGAAAGAGAGGAAACCAGAGAAAGAAAGATTGAAAGATGAGAGAAAATGATTTAAAAGAGGCAGGGGCCCGTGAAGGAATGACTAAAACAGAGAAAACGAGAGAAAGAGTGAAAGCGAGGAAAGAGAGAGAGAGAGAGAACAGAGAAAGGGAGAAAGATTGAAAGAACACAAAACGGAAAAAGTGATTAAAAAAAGAGGGGGCGGTTAAGGAATGTGTAAAAAAAAGAAAACGAGAGAAAGAGTGAAAGCGAAAGAAAGGAAAAAGACAGACAGACAGAGAGAGAGAGAGAGAGAGAGAGAGAGAGAGAGAGCATGAGATCACATTGTTGTGTTTTGCCATCAGACATGATTCACTCCCTCAGACTCCCAGTGGAGACTGAGCTGATTGGCTGAGAGAGAGGAGGAGGAGGAGGAGGAGGAGGAGGAGGAGGAGGAGGAAGAAGAGGAATATCCTTTCTACCACTCTGCTACAGACACACCAAGACCACTTCACTCTGTCGGCTGTTCTGGGGTCAAGCATCGGGTTTGTTTAACATTGTTTGTTTATGTAGATCTATATTTTGTATTTTATCATTTGATTTCTTTCATTATGCCCAAATAAAATCCATCATGTGAAACCAATTTCAAGGAACTTTTCTTTGAAAAACATCAAAAATCCTTTATTTTATGGGCTCATCTAGGGACATTTAAAAAACACTTACAGCAGTGTTGTAAGTGTTTTTAAATGTCTCTAGATGAGATTTTCAAAGTAGAATGATGCCTTGGACTTTTGTTTCATTCAGTTTCATACTCCAATCCACAGAGCACCTTCTTTTGAAGTTTTTTTTTTTTACACTTTGCACCATTTTTGTATAGCACTCTCTTTTCCTTCTTTGTTCCAAAATCCATCATATGTCTGGAAAACGTCATCTTGAAATAGCTAAGTGGCTACAGCTGTGTGGATGTGATGGATAGGGAGCTAACTTTACTTTAGCGTACCAGAGCTAAAGTTAGCAGCTACAATATCTGAGGCTACTTCAGGAAACGTTTCACACCGAGAAGACCAACAATCTGCCACTTTCCTCCGTGTATTATTTTGTTTAAGAGAGGCAGAAAGAGATGGATCATACAACTCAGGAAACCCCGACAGCCATCTTCCATCGTCGGTTCAAAGACAAAGTGGAACTAGAAACAAAAGTTCACTGACCAGGAGAATTTGAGAACTGTGTTTTTGCCTAAATGTGATTGCTTCTTCCGCTCCAAACTTAACTTAACTTTTTCAATTGTTCTCATTGGATCGCTGGCCCGGTTTGCATCAACACCTATCCCATCATGCCGTGCGCACGCAGTTACTAGCTTGCCATAGACAGTGAATGGAGGTGAAGTGTTCGCCTTGTGAAATCACATCTAGTGGGGAAACTACGGCTAGCTTGTTTCTCCTGGCGCTTCTCTGTTAACATGCTTCTCCTATGGTCACAGAAAGCGGCGTCAGAGCACTAATATGGCCCTGACCTTTCGCAATCCTTCCCATTAGTCGCCTGCAATCCTGATGATCCACAAATTGCAGCTTATTCTACTGTTGCGCTCATTGTAAGTCTCTCTGGATCGGAGCATCAGCTAAACGCCTCAAATGTAAATGGAGAGTGGAAGAGGGGAGGCGGTTAAATGAACGGCCACGCTCTGCCTCCCTCCCAACACACCAGAGAGATGAATCACAGCTAATTGACATTTAGAGGCTCGTGGCATTTGCCTGTTTATGTGGAGCTTCTCCATGTCGACAGACACGCAGAGGCGGCGCGCAGCGTGGAGAATATGCTGGTGGGGTACGCACTCATCCAGATTAACACCCAAATCATATACTTACAGACAGCCTGTGAACCAGAGCTTAACATTTGTTTTTGTATTTTTGTCAGCCTGTCATGATGTCAATTATGTTGACTTTTATGTGTTTGGCTGCCAACTGCTGTCAGACGCAGTAAAATGGAAAGAATCAACACATTTGTAAAGTTAAAAGCGCTACATGTACTACTTTTGAATGGCAGCCTCTATTTCAGTGATATTGTTAGTACTGGTGTTTCTCAAAATTAAAGACCCCATGAAATGGCATCTTTACTTCCTTGATTTGATGCATTTCCTGTTGAAACAGGATGTTTGGGTGGGACATAACACAGTGAGGGATCATTCAAATGTCTAAACCAATGGAATATCAGTCAGAGAGTGAAAGGGAATTTTATTTGATGGGAGGGGCGAAGGGGCGGGGCCGTTCAAAAAATCGAATGGTTTTATTGGTTAGAAATGTGTATTTATGCCTGCTGGTGCAGCATGATGTCACCATGAAAGATGCTCTATTTTCCAGGAGGTAAAAGTAATGGCAGTTCATTTCATGGGGACTTTAAGACCATATTTCCCATAAACCCCGTTGCTCCCTGATGTTGCTTCTTGCTCTGTTTGCTCTGGAAGAACAGCGCCCTCTTCCTGTTTTGTGCCGTAAAGCAATTCAGCAAATATCCCACCAAATCCGACCCAGTAACATACAACGTAAAACACAGTGAAGAGGCCGCTAGAGGCTGAAAATCCTCTCTGTAATGATCTCATTTGTTTACGGCAATTATACTAATGACTCAGAATTAATGTGATAATGATTTATCGGTGTTAAAATGCGACACGTAGCATCCTCAACAGGGATCGAAACTGTAACTGTAGTTGGAGGAGGAGGAGGTTTTAGTGCTTCAGTGCAGTGAAGATTTTAATCAGTGAAATTGGCACCTTATAACTTGTGTGGCATTTAATTTGTATGTGAAGCCTTTTAGTTTGAGGACACAGATACATTTGTGCATGTAATGAAGGGGAAACAGGTATCGGTCTGATACCGGGCTAAAAGAGGAAGCCATATCAGAGCATTTCCCATAATACTTAGACACAATACTAAGAGATAAATGAGAGAATGTTAGACCTCTCAATGGGAGAAATATTCATCATTTCTCTATCAGTTTTGTCCAGTCACACCAAGATAACTGCATTGTTCAGTAAAGAGAAATGAATGAATTCTCTGTATTATCCAATACTTAACACAAAATCCACAAAACCCATGATTTTTGGGGGGTTTTTTTTGCCAGCATCTTTGGTGCTCAGCGCTCTTTGCTGTGGTGTTTCTGCACTTCATTTCCCAGAGATCACCTGTCAGTCAAAGAGTGTGTGGGCGGAGCTTGGATTTTCTGTTGATGCAGTTTGGGTTTTTCTCTTTTCTTTGTCTGTTCAGCCAACTACCCAGTTCTTCTTCTGCTGTTTATATTCCAAACAAACTGCTGTTGCTGCTGCTGGAAACGTAAAACGCATCACTTCCTGCGCACCAGAGGATTTTCCCCAGGAAAGAGCTGCCAGACACCGGGTGTTTGCAAAAAGAACAGCGAATGTAAACGCTTTCATGAACTGCTGAAAATGTTGCACATTATTAGTTTACATTATAAGTTTAATACTTGGAATCGGTATCATGAGGTACTATATAGTATAAAGAAGGTATTTCGATCTTGGAACACTGATAAAATCCTTCAGATGGTGTGGAAGAAGAGGGAGGAGGAGGAGGAGGAGGAGGAGGAGGGTTGGCCTGAGTGTCTGTTTCAACCACCACACACTGGGGAGCTGAATTACCGGTAATTGCCATTTGACAGCTCATAATCATAGCGTTTTGCATGTGGTTTTTCAGTAACAGGACACTGATCAACAATGTGGTGGAGAGAGAGGACGGAGGAGATTCATTTGCTTTGGTTTCACACACAGTTACCGTTAACTGACGGCTGACAGCTTGTGGCATCTGTGTGTGTAGGTGTGGCTTTTGAGCATAAAGACGCTGATACAATTGAAGTTAATTCCAAAATGAGATATTCATTATTTGAAAAAAGTGACAAACAATCAAAAGATAGCACAAAATGGCAGAATCATTCTCTCTAATTTAGTGCTATGAGATTCAATTCAATTCCTAAACACTATATATCCATTTTGAGGGGGAAAAACATCTCGAAACACCTCAAATCCATCACTCCACATCTATTCACATGTTGGATCTCAATCAATCAATGTCAATTTTTGCTAGCATAAAGTTAAAACGAATTATCTTAATTGTTAAAGGATACTCATTGGTTGACAAAATGATTTTACAGACTGGATCCTCTATATGTTATTTGAATTTTGAATGATGAACTCAGGCAGTATGATTAAACTTGTAAAGATCAATGTCTGCATTTGTTCTGAGAAACAAACCCCCAGCACACCCACCCACGACAGCACCAAATTAAAGCAAATAAAGATAATTTATGGAGGATATTAGGTAATTTTAGTTCTTCATTCTGAAAGTATTTACAGACTGGATCATCCACAGTATACGCTGGAGATACTGAATGATGAAGTAGAGTTAATGAGTTTTTTCCCCACCAAAATGGGTCTATAATGTGTTAGAAAAAGCAAACTTCCCCCAACTCCCAACTAAATTCGTCATTTGTGGTGTGGAAAAGAAGAGAAGGTTTTCATATTAGTGCAGGAATTGTTTTTCTCACCTCACGTCAGGGACCTGAATTAACTGTAATTGGCACTCGTGGTCTTTGCCTGATTAGATATGGCTTTTTAGAGGGTGTGAAGAAAGTGCCGTTTTGAGGAATTTGAAGGAAAAACATGGAGAAAGTCGTCACAGCTGGAAACATCCTCAACGTTCTCCTTGCAAATTTGTAACCGTTGTTTTGCTGAGAAATTAACTGTGCGATTAGCTCCCTGATGCGACTGTGAAAGCTTTTTTTTCCCTGTTACCTCTGCCGTTCACAGGCGGAAAAGAGATTTTAAAAATTTAACGGTGAAATGATAAAATAGAACACCAGGCACGTTTCCAGCGATAACGCGCGTCTCCAAAATGTGTTCATAAAGTGACATTTTGACTTTCTTTGCATATTAAGATGCTTAGTAAGATTATAGAGATTTGACAGAAGAGGGAAAAGGAGTTTCCACATTGCAACAGTACTAATTTTGACTCACATCATGCTCGGACGCTGATGTCATCTTGAATGGGCGGCTGACAGCTCATGGAATTGGCTGTAGGTGGCTTTCAGCATTACCATGTTGTCAGGTGACAGCCTCTTAACTCCAGTTATGGTGATTTCATGTTTTTACTGGAACTGAAGGACTGCATAATCCTCTGTGGGCTGACAGAATGATGTGACCCCTGGGCTCATGAAACCCTTTCAAAACCTGTTGTATCATTTCCAAAATGCACAGCGGACGATCTCAAAATAAGCCTTTTATTTCTTTCTGACACGCTGTCGTTTTGCAGATGCAAGGTTTTCGCTCGACAGCAGTGATTAGGGCATTAATACAATTCTATAATTGCAGTGGCAAAAGACTGTGAGGGTGGGGGGGCGAGGGGGTGGGGGTTCACTTACAAGGAGCTGGAGAGCTGACTCACCAGTAATTGGTATTTGACACCCAATGGCACCGGCTTCCATATAATCATCTTTAATCAACATTTCATTGTTCCTTTGATGATAGATGTAGTGGAGATTTGCCCGTTCACAGCGGGCCTTCGCACAATCGAGAGGCTGATAGGGTTCATAACACTTCAGAAAAAAGCCACTCTCAACATAATGAATAGGTGGCAGGTATGCAGTTTGGCTACATTGTACAAATTGTAGGGCACCTCAGTTCAGTTGATTTTCGACACCCTCATTTATAGGTAGAAATCATCCATGTACCTCCGACAAAAAGCAACAGGTTAGTCAAATGAGCTTTTGACTGGAGGTTTGCTCGTTTGAATCCCAGGCATGCTGGGAAAATCATTTGCCTGACAAAGTCCTTACGGTCAAAACTAGAGCTGAACAATTAATCGAAAAAAAAAGCGAAATTGCAAAGGCTGCAATTAATTTCTTACAGTAAGACAGAGTTGCGTCCAAAATGGATTTGTGAACAAGGTGTTTTAGAGCTGCAGGTAATCTTTGGTCCATGAATCAAGTACGATCTTGGTGAAAACCTTTCATCAGACTCAAACTCAGTAAATCCTGCACACTGACATCTATTTTAACTAAATCACTTTTCTGTAAACAATTTTTAAGTTCTAAAAAATGTCAAACGTTACATTGCATTAAAGCATTAAAAAAGGAGCTCTAGTCCAGTGTGCGGATAATCCTTTTCTGATCCACTTTTCATGACTCTTTCATCCGGCACCTGGCCTAAATACAGGTAGGATGTGCTCACCTCTCCGCTTTGAAAGTGAACAAGAAACACTCTCCGCTCCTCCAGCGAATGCCGTCGAGGCGTCCTTCAGCAAGGTATTCAAGCCTCACAGCTGCTCACCGGCCAGCAGTGTAAGACTGTGGCTGTACTGGGCAGCTCTCAGGTGTGAATGTGTGGAACTTTATAAATGTGAAGAAAGCATGCACGCTCAGCAAAGCTTAATAAATCAAGGTTAAAAAAAAAAAATAAAAAAAAAGTTCAGCTCAGTTTGTTTGCTTCTATTTTCTCAGGTGTTCTTTCAGTCCGATGCACCTAGAGACGTGCCTAAGTGTATAATCCGCCTTCCCACCGCGGGCTACGTTTACATGAAAAATAACAAGAGCACCGACAGCAGCGTCGAGGTAAAGCACAGCGGCTTCAATATCTCAGGTCTCAGTTTTCAAAGGCCCACCTTTGCCGTTCAGGCTCTGAGCTCCTCCTGTACGCTGTTCAAACAAAAAAGAAAAAAAAAAGGAAAAACTCACGCACCTTTGAAAGACAATGACTCCCAGCGTCAACAGGAGGGGAAAAAAAAACAACACATTCAAGAGCAAACGAGTGGAGCAATTGAAGAGGGAACTGACTACAGGAGGATCGTGAGTGCTTCTTTTCAGCGGGGACTGAGGCTGAGCGCGGCAGAAATGACACCGTCCAAACGCCGCGCCGCAGTAAATGACACGACTCATGTCATGTCTTCACAAAAGAAACGATCCACAGCGATGGCGACTCTTGTGTCAATGGCTTTTGTTTCACGTTTCCTTTCATGTGCGGGCGTTTCTTTTCATGCCGCTGCCTTGTTGATCAAGGCTTCTCTGCTCTCCGCAGAATCCCATTAAAGAGTTTGTCTTTGCTATCTGATGTGATTCCACTGCTCAATACACTTCCATTCTGCCGCACAGATCAAAGGCCAGCGAGGAATTCATCAAAAGGCATTATTCAAAAAAGAGAAAAAAAGAGGATCAAGATCTAAAAAAAAAAAAAATGGAGCTCTGAACAAATTAGGTAGTTATCCAATCCTGGTTTAGAGGACAAGCAAGGGCAAAGAGGGCACAGAGAACAAGAATAAATCGGGACGGAAAATTAAAAAAATATCAAACGAAATCAGTTATTTTACTATGTTATCGTTTGCTGAATCAGGGAAAAGGGTAATGTCATAGTATAGTAACGTGCATATGCCGAAATGGTATTGCAGTTATCTACACAGAGTTTTTAAAGTCTGAAAACCTGAAACAACTGCACAGTCTTTGCCATTCAGGAATTGAATTAAATTAATTGCAACAAGTTGACTGGTGACCTGATTTAAAGGCATCAAACTGGAAAAAAAAAAAAACTGTCTCTTGAAGGCTGAAGAAAACTTGACACTAAAAACGAAACTAAAGCCCTGAATTGAAGATACGATTATCAAATCCAACAATGTCCGATCGATACTGGTGTCCTTGCGGAGAATGTTCTTTCCAAGTTGTCGCAGAAAGAAAGAACTTCTGAGCACAAGCGAGCGTCCTTACAGTTTGAGATGGACCGTGGGATCAAGTAAGACACACAGCTGTCTCTGTACGATAAGACCACAGCGCTGTTTGGACGTGACGGTTCCCATCCTTTCTCGTCCGCCAAGTGACCATCCGTGGTCGGTAGGTACCGGTTCTGCCCAAACGTTGTGGTCGCTTAAAAGTATCAAGTCCATGCGGTGGAAAAAGAGAAAACGCCGCCGCCGTCGGTGGCGGTTTATTAAGATCTTATCGATAAATTGATGCCTCTGGTTACTGGTGTTACTGGTGTCAAGTAAACTGAAAACACAGCCGATGGGAGCCGCCATATTGGTCTGAAGTAAACGTTTCTATGGTTACAGATATTATTTATAGCCATCGTGAGATCGGAGGAGTGGAGTGACTCCCGTTACCCGTACACACACAGTGTAGTCGTTTTACTCCGCTCTGCTCCAATGTGTACCATACATAATGCGCATTCACTTTTATCCAAATTCTGGTAAGTATGTACGTAGCCAATGAGAAAGACCCACTGCTTTCAACTACCAGTGTCGCTATCTTAGCTCTCCTTGGCCGTCTCCCACTTCTGGCAGTAATTTACTGACTATTGAGACAGGCATGCAGCACCACTTATATTTCATTCCCTATTTTTGTCCCTATTAAGTTGGACGTGATTCTTCTTCTCTGCATGGGGTTCCTCGGACGCTCGTGTCTCCCGGCACTCACCAGCATCTCTTTTTCTAGTCGCTATTTTCTAGTCTATTTTTGGTCGGGCCTCTCTCTCTCTCTCCGGCCACCTGCCCGGGCCTGGCTTTGAGGACGCTCTCCACGTCCAAGTACAGTGCCAGTCTCAATGCTATTATTACCACCCACACCACAATTAGGTATGTTTAGCCCAGTTAGAGGCCCATTAATGATTACTTACACACAAGTGCCTCCTCTCCTGCTGTATGATCTGGTTTTAACACTCACCTGGCACGCTAAAAGGGTTTACTACTCAAAGGAAATTGGCGCAGCGGCATTTGTGTATTTATCTCTATGTGCATGCATGCCATGCGATATGTGCAATTCTCCCTTTCTCTCTTTGTAAGGCAGTCGACGTTACATAAAACTCCAGTCCTAAATCTAAAAGCTTAATGTTGCCTTGCTTATCGGCAACCATACATCCATCACAGAGCATGATTTAAGACCTTTTCCGAATCGTTAAGAGTCCGCTAGTAAACCTGCCATATGTACAATCCAATGAGCAGCACTTACTTCAATAAAATTTCAGACCCGGCTGCTAAAGTGCTGGCTCTAAGACGGATCGCTGGTTCTCAACCTTTTCAGCCTGCGACCGGCCCAAAACGAAAAGCACTGCCTCCTGGTGACTGGCTGCTGTGGCCATAAATATGCAACATGGTTAACTTTGACAACAAACAATGATGTTCCCCTTTCAGGCCATTTTCCATTTTAATTATGAGTTATGGGACGAAGCCAAGAAGCTGCAAATATTAAGCACAAGTAAAAGGCATTTATCACAAAGACTCAAAGCGTCGTAGCGAATTTGTACATTATAAATCATTTTTTTCATAAATCAACTTGCGACTCATGGCTCCTGGGTTGTGTGTGTGTGTGTGTGTGTGTGTGTGTGTGTGTGTGTGTGTGTGGTCCCAACTCCCAAGACTGTGATCCTCTGAGATAGACGGGTGGCTTTCAACAATGGGGGGTGGTTTTGGCTCATTTCATCTCAAAGCGGCACGGGGTCCGGTTTAACAAGCGCTCCTCAGTAAAACACTAAGAGGAGAGTAATGTGGCCAGCCAAGCACTAAACTCTAATTACCGATATTTTCTGCCAGAATGAGAAGCAAGCGGCAAATAACCGGATTACAAAGCTGAACACAAATTAATAAGGCAAGATCAGGAGACGAACACCACCATTACCGCCTCTGTTTCTGACACCGACACGGCTCTGGAGTGTGTGTGTGTGTGTGTGTGTGTATGTGTGTGTAGGGGGGTGAGGGTGTAATGTAATGAAATGAAGCAAAACAATAACATACTCCAGGTTAGTGGTTCTCAAAATGGGATCCTTGAAGTGGTTCTGGGGGATCCCCAGCAAAAGGAGAGGAGCAGTTTATTTTCATTATTTTTTTAAATTAAATTATCCCCAATTAGAGAATCTATTGGGACGACTGTTTTAATCAGATGTTTCACTTTGACCATATATCATTAAATCTTCTCTAACGGAAGTCTGTGGCCTAATGTGTGTCTACTCACTGGCAGGTAAAAGTTTGAAAACCGCCGCTCCACGTTAGTTGTCATCAACCTGAGGGTCGAGGTCCCCTTGTGGGGTCGTAACGGGAAATCAACGGGACGATTTAAGAAAAGCGGAAAAAATACGATTGTAATACACATATAGATTATCTGATATTTCTCCCAAAGATGATATTTTCTCAACAAATAATGAATATACGCCGCCTCTAGGCTTCCTTCAATAATTAATCTGGCGCTAAAGCCTGGAAAGGTGAAAAAAGATAATCGTTTGTATTCACAATTCACCGTTCGGTGCGAGCACGTCTGCAGCAGGAAGGTCAG